>NC_057807.1:676321033-676459616 GCF_018294505.1 Triticum aestivum | reverse complement strand
GGGGCGGACTGGCTGCGGGCACGGGCGGACATGTCCGCTGCCCGGATTTTTGTCCGGCGGCGGCGGGTGGAGTTTGATCTAGGGTTTGCCCGAGATTTCGGGGGAGGGGGCTACTATATAGGTAGAGGGAGCTAGGAGACTCCAAATGAGGAGCGGTTTTCGCCCACACGATCGTGATCGAACGACCGAGAGCATGGAGGGGAGTTAGATGGGTTTTGGGCCACTTTGGAAGGGGTGTTGGGCTGCAAGGAGAGAGAGGCTTCACGGTTACCCGGTTAACCGTTGGAGTATCAAACGACCTCCAAATGGCACGAAACATGACAGGCGGTCTACCGGTGGTATACCAAGGCCACTTGGCAAGGCTCGGGCCATTCCGAGAAAGTTTAATACCCGCACATGAAAAGAGAGAAGAGGGGGACTCCGGAGGGCATAGGAACGCCGGATTGCAAAACGGACAACGGGGAAAAGGCTCGGATGCATGAGACGAACACGTATGCAAAATGAAATGCACATGATGACATGATAAAATGCAACACGCAAGCAAATGACATGGCAACGATGGTGAATAACTGGTAGACACCTGGCGCATCGGACTCGGGGCGTTACATAAAGCCTCCCCAAAGCATGTTTTTGTCGGTTTCGTTCATGGAGCGGAACTAGAAGGAGGATCTGAATCTGGTGGTGAGACGGTTATTTACTCAGGTAACGAGTCTTCTACTAGTGAGACATGTTCCGTCTACCAGGTTCAGGATGCGGGCTTGGTGGATGTTCCGATGGCGACAGTATTCCGGACCCATACGAGCCGCCACACCAAGACACAGTCTTCATGGCCCCTACACAGCCAACGCAGGACTCTACGACTGCAGTGGCAATGATCTCCGGGTCATCAGTAGCGACGGCTTCCGGGGCAGGACACCCTGTGCGCCCGCCGACTCAAGTTTTGTTTGATCTATTGGATGCTCTGACAACATTGTTAATGGTGGAGGTTAACCCAGTGAATCAAGTTCAGCATAATGAAGAGGTTACAAAATTGCGTGACGAGATAGCACAAGCCAAGCAGGAATTAAATGCAGAGAACACCCGGATGGCAACGGAGCGAGCCGCCTTGCAGAGCGAAGCATAACAGCTTCAGGCGGAGAGCGTGCGCTCAAGCTTGGACATGGATGCGTCAAATGCTATTTTCAACAGAAGGCATGTGAGCCGGCGGCCCCCAACTTATGATGCGAGGAATCTTTTCAACACGCCTGGGGCAGAACCCAGTAACCCGCCCGGTGTGAATCGGACTGATGAGGCGCCAGCGGCAGGAGAGTCGGTTCAACCATGGGCTACAGATCCCCCACGCTTGAATGTAACCCCTCCTCAGCATGTTCCAACACCTCAAGGACATTTTTATAATCCCTTGGATAACATGATAGCTGCGGCAACACGACTGGCGGCTCTCCCGACCCAGTATGAATCGCCAGCAGCAATGGAAATACAGAGAACCAGAGAGTTTCTTCAGATGGCTATGTCCTAGTAGGCGGCTTATTCGTACAGTTGTGATCGTATCCACTCAACACCTCGTCCAAGCAGGAGTTATAGCAGGCACATTGATGAACCGGCTGTGTCAAGCAGTGAGCGGCACCATGACCAGCCTCGCAGGCCTGACCCGCCGTGTGTCAACAATGATGCTCAGATTTTGGTAGACCAGGGCAGAGCACGGCGTGAGGCGGAGCTAGCGGCTCAATTAGCGGCTCAACGGCAATCTCCGTTTTATCACTCAGCCTCCATGGAGGAAGGAGCGACCTCTAAAACCTTGGGTGTGCCGTGTTTAGTGCC
This sequence comes from Triticum aestivum, assembly GCF_018294505.1. Taxonomy (NCBI): domain Eukaryota; kingdom Viridiplantae; phylum Streptophyta; class Magnoliopsida; order Poales; family Poaceae; genus Triticum; species Triticum aestivum. The sequence continues at coordinate 676,457,798 of NC_057807.1, read as the reverse complement.
GACTCTATGCAATGAGCGCTTGCCTAAGGATTTCAAGGGCCCCGTATGGTGCCTAATTACATGGTGGATCAGCCCCTAGAGGCCTGGATCGGAAGTTGTGAGATGGCCATGGAGATGCTGGATGTCGGCGATGCTGTGTGTGCTAAGTACTTCACCATGATGTTGGATGGGTCGGCTCGTATGTGGTTAAAAGCCCTGCCCGCTAGTTCTGTTGGGTCATGGCAGAGTTAAAGAGGCGTTTTATTCAAAATTTCAAAGACACATGCAAGCAGCCTATGTCGATTCTGGATTTGGATTCTTGCATTCAAGGTGAAGGACAGTCAACAACCCATTGGGTGCTCCGGATCTTGTTAATCATACATTCGTCAGATAGTATCAATGCCGGTTCTTCAGTCTTGATGTTAGAGAAGAATTACCATTTCCTCCCTCTTAAGAAGAAGCTGGGGCGGCTTAAGTGCCACTGTAACGATATGCGGGAGCTAATGGCGGCTCTCATCAAATACGCCGACTCTGACAATACCAAGGATCCCGAGTCTGATGATGAGAAGCCGGGGAAGGGAAATAAGGGCGGCAATACAAAAGGGCAGCAACATAACCCGGCGGTACAAGATGGCAACAGTAAGCGTAAGGCTGATGGTAATTTTGATTTTGTGGCTAACACCAATGCGCAGAATAATATTCAGTGTCGCAAGGGAAAGCCACCCCAAGGGTCAAGACTCAACCTTGAGGCAATGATGAATCAACCTTGTCCAAAGCACGGCACGCGCGATAAGCCATCTGGTCATATCTGGAGGGATTGTTACATCATGGAGGAGTTTAGGAATTCCAATTTTTTCAATCATGGCCCAAATGGTGGCTCTGGATCCAGCTCTCACGGACCTGATTTTGGTGGTGGCGGTTCAAGCTCTGGCTTTTAGGGTGAAGGTAATCAAGGTGGTTTTAATCAACAGTCCAATCAAGGAAACCATCATCAATAGTCTGGTTATCAGAGTAGTCCAAAGAAGCTGAATGGTGGTCAGTATCATGTATTCACTACAAGTCTATGCAAGAGAGATCAGAAAATCCATAAGCGGGCGGTGAACTCTGTTGAACCGGCGGTGCCCTGATACTTAAGGTGGTCTGAACAGTCTATTACGTGGAGTAGAGAGGATCACCCACCCTGGGTTAACAATCCGGGTCAGCTGGCGCTAGTGGTTGCTCCGCAGGTAGGGGGATATAAACTCACAAAGGTGCTCATGGATGGAGGCAGCAGTATCAATATCCTTTATTATGAGACCTTTTGTCGTATGAACTTGACTGACAAGGATCTTAGGCCATCTTCTACTGTCTTTCATGGGGTGGTGCCTGGTAACTTGGCGTACCCTGTGAGAAGGATAACACTGGAAGTGGCTTTTGGAGATGACAATGATTCTAGAGCTGAGAAGTTAACCTTTGAGTTGGTGAAAATTAAGAGCCCATACCATGCTTTGTTTGGGCGGCCAGCTTACGCCAAGTTTATGGCACGGCTGTGTTTTGTTTATTTGCAGCTTAAGATGCCTGTCACAAGGGCACCATCACAGTGCATGGCAATAGAAAAATTGCTCTGGATTGTGAAGAGGGTGATGCTGCTTATGTTGAGTCGGCTTGCGCCACTGAAGAGTTGAAGTTTTATAAAGACAATGTTGAGCCGGCAGATATGACACCTTTGAAGAAGCCAACAACAGAGAATGAGCCCTTAATGAAGTTTAAGTTGGCAGATGATACTAAACTGGTTGATTTTGTCCCTGGCGATTCTTCAAAGCAATTCAACATCAGCGCAAATATGGATCCAAAATAGGAAATCACGCTCATCGAGTTCATCCGTGAGAACCGGGACATCTTTGCATGGAAGCCTTTTGATATGCCAGGTGTATCGAGCGAACTCACTGAGCACACTTTTAATGTGGATCCCAAGTTTAAACCCGTCAAACAGCTTCTTCACCGGTTCAACGAGGAAAGGCGCAAAGCAATTGGTGAAGAGGTGGCCCAGCTCTTGGCAGCAGGGTTCATCATTGAAGTTTTTCATCCTGAATGGTTGGCTAACCCGGTGCTAGTACTTAAGAAAAATGGCACTTGGTGTATGTGTGTGGATTATACAGACCTTAACAAGGCCTGTCGAGCGGATCTCTTTGCTCTCCCTTGTATTGACCAGATCATTGATGCTACGACGGGTTGTGAGCGCTTGATTTTTTGGATGCTTACTTTGGTTATCATCAGATCAAAATGGCAGTTAAGGACGAGGAGAAGACAACCTTCATCACTCCCTTTGGAGCCTTCTTCTATGTATCTATGCCTTTTGGGCTCAAGAGTGCCCATGCGACTTACCAAAGATGTGTTCAGAATTGCCTTCATGGCCAGATTGGGCGTAATTGTCAGGACTCCGATCCTAAGTCACACCGATCTAGCATGTGACACATCATATCAGTTTGCGGCCTCACGCACGGTATTCCCATGGGTGCCACCTTACCTGGCCCGGGACCATATGCGCCTTTTGGCTCATGTATATGATAGTGCCGCTAGCATCCATATGACACAAAACTTGGGCTGACATGACGAGTCGTAAACCCAAGGTGGCGCTAACTTACAGGGACAGGCATACATGACCCATCAATGAACGTGTCGATCAACAATGTATGAACCCAAGTCGTAGCGAACTACATGGACTTAAAGGACCAATGTGTGACATTTCCCGAAGGGACAGGCACAGGAACGAAGAAGGACACATGCCGGCCAACCTAAGTGTTCCGGAGCAGTAGCAAGCTACCAAGGCTCAGTGGAAGCACTAGGAGACATTTCCCGGTAAGAGAGGCTTCCAAGAATAAACAACTAGGTTGTCGGATCCCACACATACCAAGCATTTCAATAATCATACACACAATATGCTCGATATGTGCAAATACAACATGGCATCACAATATGACTCTACAACTCAAAGTATTTATTCATTAGACTCCGAGGAACCAAGTAGTACAAACATGGGTACCATGACCCGACATTCAGAGCATACAAACCAGAAGCACATGCGGAAGCTTAACATGTATGAGTACAAACAACTTGTGGTTGTCTCCTTTAAGTCTGTTCATAATTCGGAGAGATGGACGTTGGTTTCGGTCTATGGGCCATGCGAGGGACAACCTAGAGATGATTTTGTTAGCTGGTTGTACCATCTAACTATCCCTCCTGATGAAAATTGGATGCTCCTTGGTGATTTCAATTTTATTCGTTCTTTGGACAACAGAAATCAACCAGGAGGGGACATTAAGGACATTTTCCTTTTCAATTAGGTGATCGGACATCTTGGTCTGTTGGAATTGCCGATCAAGGGGAGGAGTTTCACCTAGTCCAACATGCAGCAAATACCCCTCCTTGAATAGTTAGATTGGTTCTTTACCACCACGGACTGGATTTCTCATTATCCCAACACTGTGGTTTTTCCCCTGGCCAAAACTGCTTCGGATCATGTGCCTTGTGTGGTGTCCATTGACACTAGGATTCCTAAATCCAAGGTGTTTCGATTTGAGAACTTCTGGGTGGATATGCCAGGCCTTAGGGATTGTGTTTGTAACTCTTGGGAGGCTCCGGTTTTTGCTGATCTTTCTGCTTCGGCCATGCTAACTGGGAAATTCAAACGGCTCAGATATGATTTCAGAGCTTGGAGTAAGAAACTCTCTTACCTCAAGAAGCTAACGCTGGACTGCAGCAAGGTTATACTCTTTTTTGACCAGTTGGAGGAGGTCAAGCCGTTAGTAAGGACGGAGTTTAACTTCAGAAAAATTGTTAAGCTGCACTATGAGAGTCTGCTAAAATTACACTTTATATATTGGAAGCAGAGGTGAACGATTAGATACATTAAGGTGGGGAAGGAAAACTCCAAGTTCTTCCACGCCATGGCGTCTGAACGCATGCGGAGAAATTCCATAGCTTGCTTGAAAACCGCGGGAATGGCTGATCTGGTATCTGACCATGATCAAATGGCGGGAATTCTGTGGGCTTCTTTTAAAAACAGAATGGGCCAGGCCCAAGGCATTTCTATGGGATTCGATCTGCCAAATCTCATCCACCCTGTCCCAGGTCTGGAAGAATTGTCTCAGCCTTTCTCTGATGAGGAAATTATGAATGTTTTGAAGGAGATGCCACCTGATAGATCACCTGGTCCAGATGGTTTCAATGGCTTGTTTGTTAAACATTGCTGGACTATCATTGAGATGGATTTTAGGCGCCTCGTTTAGGATTTCTATGAAGGGAAATTGTCTCTTGAGAATATCAATGGCTCTCTCATTACCCTCATACCCAAAATGCTCTCTCATGAGGGTCCAGACGATTTTTGGCCTATTTCTTTGACTAACACTTGTTTGAAATTTCTCACCAAGTTGTTAGCCAACAGGTTGTAGAAAGTGATTCTCAGTTTTATCCATAAAAATCAATATGGGTTCTTAAAGAGTAGATCGATTCAAGATTGCTTAGCTTGGGCATTTGAATACATACACCAATGCAAACAGTCAAATAGACCCATTATAATTCTGTAGCTGGATTTTGCAAAGGCTTTTGACACTGTGGAACATGAGGTCATTTTGCAGATTCTCATGTACAAAGGGTTTGATGATAAATGGATTGTTTGGGTTAAAGACATCCTCTCTTCAGGGTCTTCTTCTGTTTTGCTCAATGGCATACCTGGTAAACAGTTTAGGTGCAAGTGTGGTGTCAGACAGGGGGACCCTCTCTCACCTCTGCTTTTTGTAATTGCCGCTGACCTTCTGCACTCAGTAGTTAATCAAATGTTCTCCCATGGAATATTGACCCTACTAATACCTTCACATGACCAGGATTTTCCTATAATTCAGTATGCTGATGATACTGTGATTTTCTTGTCTGCCAGAGATGAGGAGTTGGTTGCTCTCAAAAATATGTTGCTCACTTTTCAACAATCCACTGGGCTAAAGGTCAATTTTGCAAAGTCTTCCATGATCCTTTTAAATATTGACAAAGTGGAAGCTGTCAGGTTAGCTGCTCTGCTGGGATGCAAAATTGGTCAGCTACCATTTACTTATCTGGGCTTACCTCTTGGTACTACCAGGCCTAGGATTGTGGATTTTATGCCCTTGGTTGATGCTTTGGAAAGGAGATTGACATGTAGTTCCTCCATGTTAAACCAAGGCTCCCGGCTGCAGTTGTTTACTTCTATCTTGCAATCTATGCCAATATATTTCCTCTGCAGTTTACAACTACCACCTGGCATCATAAAGCAACTGGACATGATTTTTAGACAGTGCTTGTGGAGAGGAAGTAGTGATGCACCAAAACAATCTTTGGCTGCCTGGGACCTGGTCTGCAGGACAAAGGAAAAAGGTGGACTTGGGGTGATCAACTTGCATATCCAAAATAAGGGTCTTCTTCTCAAGCATCTCGACAAATTCTTCAGTAAGGCTGATTTTCCATGGGTGACTTTGATTTGGAATAGCTATTATGCTGATGGACTTCCACATGCTACAGCCCCAATTGGTTCATTCTGGTGGAGAGATATACTCAAGCTCTCTGATGCATATACTGCCATTGCCTCAGTACACATCAACATGGGAGACTCTGCCCTTTTTTGGACTGATGCTTGGCATATTGGTGGCTCTTCCAGACCTCCGTGTTGGAGATTGCCAAGGCTCTTCTCCTTTGTTATCAATGACAAACTCTCTGTGCATGAATTCCTCATTTCGCAGGATTTTTATTCAATGTTTTTCTTGCCATTGTCACATGAGGCTGCACTGGAGTTACAAGTTTTAGAAGCTTGGATCCTGGACTTACACAGGGACATCTCATTACCAGATGTTTGGATACGGCCTGGGAAATTTGGTGAATACTCTGCCAAGAGATTTTACACACTCATGCACTCCCATTTGCCAACTATCTTACCATGCAAGTGGTTCTGGGATAGCAAGTGGACTATGAAGATAAAAGTTTTGGCTGGTTGCTATTCTTTGATAGGCTCATCACCAAGGACTTGCTGATTCGTAGACATTGGAGATCCCCTCTGGATGACAATCTCTGTGTTATTTGCAATGAATATGTCTATGAGGATAGGTTGCACCTGTTTTTCAACTGTAACTTCAGTCGAAAGTGTGGAACTATCTTTCCATTGATTGGACCAGGGGTTATGAGGTGCAGCAATGTATTCAGCATACAAGATCCAGGTTTAAGCATCCTTTCTTCTTTGAAGTTATGCTCACTGCAGCCTGGAATATCTGGATCCTCATAAATGGAAGGATGTTCAGAGGAGAAAATGCAACCTTTGCCGCTTGCAGATGTAATTTTGTACATGACCTTACTCTTCTAGCTCATAAACTAAGAGTAGATATTAGGGCCAAGTTGTCTGCTTGGATTAATTCACTGGCTTAATGACAGGTAGGTAGGTAGGTTCTGATTTTCTCCCTTTTTCCCTTGTAATTTCCCCTGTATGTACAATTGATACTTATTTGTTCTTAATAAAGGGCTATGGGGCTTTGCCTCACAGTAAATATTCAAAAAGTGGCTGAGAAGCCTGACTATCTACAAGATCCTGCCAAGGGCACAAGATAGTAGCTGAGGTAACAAGCTAAACGTCGAAGTCCATGCGGAACTACTAGCGAGACTGAAATCTCTCTGCAAAAACATAAATTAAGAAAACGTGAGTACAAATGTACCCAGCAAGACTTACATCAGAACTAACTACATATGCATCATTATCAACAAAGGGATGGTGGGGTTTAACTGTAGCAAGCCGGCTTTGACTCAGTGGTTATTCTAGACTACGACTGCAAGTAACTCTTTTGAGGTGGCGCACACGAGTCCACATATTCACCATATCACTATACCACTATGGATCCGCTCCCGTCTCCCTATGAGAATGCCATCTATAGCACTCACGCTTATCTTGCGCATTTTAGAGTATCCACTTTCATTTGTCTATGAGCTGTATAGGCAACCCAGAGGTCCTTTACCGCGGACGCGGCTATTCAAATAGATGATGTTAACCATGAAGGGGTGTACTTCTTCACACACGCTCTCACCACTTATCGCCGTTTACACGACATGTACTCGGCAACCTTCAAGAGGAAGCCCAACGAGGGTGTCAGCCACGACTTGACTAACCACACAAGTCCCTAGTCCAGGTTTATTGCCTATTCAGGTTCCATCCGCAGGGAGTCAGGCCGAGGTTTCCACATATGGCCCCGAACGATGCGTGCATGGTTCCCGAGACACCAACCGGGTGCTCGGTACACCATGCCACGTGCCTACCGTATCACAGCCCACCCCTCGGGTCAGCGCTGCGCATGGCCTCCAGCATACTACAAACACCATAAACTACTTGCAACTCTGGGACAGAGGACAAGGGCGGTTAATAAGTCGAGAGGGTCCATTGGTTTCGGGCCCAACGCGTGGTAGTAGCTATTCATGGATCACAAACACAGAACTCAGTTCCTGAGGACGGCTTCAATGAGACAACCCACAATGTACTCCTACATGGCCTCTCACCGCTACCTTTACCAAATCATCTTCACACACTTAGCTCACACACAGTAGGACATGTTCATCACCATTCCAATTCATCCCCGACGAATCAGACCTGACTCAACTCTAAGCAGTAGCAGGCATGGCAAACAAGCATGAGTGAGTAGGCACATCAGGGCTGAAACAACTCCTACTCATGCTAGTGGGTTTCATCTATTTACTGTGGCAATGAAAGGTCATGCAGAGGAAAGGGGTTCAACTATCACAGCATGTAACATTTGAATCGTTGTTGACCTAATGCAGTAAAATAGAGCAAGAGAGAGAGAGTGGGATTTTATTGGAATGAACAAGGGGTTTTTGCTTGTCTAGCACTTCTGAAGATAGTAATAGATCTTCATCGGTGTCATCGAACACATCGTCGAAACCACGTCTATCGAGAGGGGACAAATTCCGCCAATAGAGAAGGAAACACAATCAATGCAATGCACAATATGATGCACGGTCATGACATGTCATTATGATGTGATTTGAGCTAATGCAACTAGTAACAGATTAAATGGAGTTGGTTTCAACCTAGGTTCAAATTTAAACTCCATATGTGAAGGTTTAAATGCCTTTTATATGATTTTGCATAAACAGCAGCCATAAGTTCTTCTAACATGCATGAAAACAATACATATCGATAGATTGGATTTTTTTGATCATTTTTCATATATAATTTATCTTATTTGGAGTTATAGATAAGTTTCTATGAATTTTAGAAGTTCAGAGTATTTTCTGAAATTTATAAATCATTTCTGATTTATTTTAATTCCAAAAAATGTTTAACGCGTCAGCATTTGGTCATGCTAACCTCAGCAGGTCAACAGGCGCCGTCCAGGTCAAACCTGACCAATGGGGCCCACGGGTCAGTGACTTAGTTAACTAACTAAGTTAATTAGTGTTAGATTAAGCACTAACCTAGGTTAATTAGGGCCTGGGCCCACATGTCAGTGCCTAGACTACCCGTTAGGGTTAATTAGCACTAACCTAAACTGAACTAAAAGTTAACAGGGGCGGGCCTGCGCATCAGTGACCCTGGGAAGGTCAAACCCTAGGTCAAACGAGTCAAACTCGCCGGACTTGGTCCATGGCTCGTCGCCGGTGGAGCCCGAGACAGCGGAGGGGCTCGGGATTTTCCCTCCGGTGACCAAAAAAGCGGCGGAGGGGCTCTGCATGGAGCTGGCGAATGCGTGCATCCAATGGGGCAAGTGGGAGCAGCTGGGCTGGCCGGAGCTCGTCGGAAACGAGCTCGCGGCAGTGGACGGAGTTCGGCCAACATCAGTTTACGTGATGCGGGGCATGTTAGGAGCCATGGATGGTCGTGATCGACTCGCTGGGGTGCAGTGAGTGCGGCAGTGAGTTCAGACGCATGCTTGCATAGCCGTAGCCACGGTGGCGACATGACCGACGGCAAAGAGCTGTCAGCTATGATGGCCATGGTGGTTAGAAGATGCGGACGAGCATGGGGAGAGAGGGGAAAGGGGCAGGGGCTCATGGTGAATCCAGCAGAGGCAATGGCGAGGCCGGTGAGGGTCTGGAGCTCGCGAATCCCCGGTGAGGTTGCCGGCGGCCAGAGGTTGAAGATGAAGTCGGGGACGATGCTACATGGCTTCCGTCGAGGCGTGGCTCGAAGAGGAGGAAGAGGTGGTCGAGGCGGAGCTTTTGAGCGCATTAGTGAGGCGAGGCAGTGGCTGTGGCCACGGCGGCAGCGAGCGGCAACGAGGGTGGCGCTCGAGTGCTGTGAGGGAGACAGCTGAGGAGGGGGAGAAGCACGAGAGAGAATGAGAGAGGTCCAGAGGGGTGCGTGTCGTCTCCAGGGACGCCCAGGCGGTCGAAGGGGCACGCAGGCAGGGTGGAGGTGGCCGGCGGGTGGCTGCGCGCGCCGGGCACGCGCCCTTGCCTTATGGCGCGAGGAGGAAGGCGACAGAGGCGCCAGCTGGGCTGGGCCAACAGTGTTGGGCCGGCGGGTAAGTTAGCCAGGTAAGTTTCCTTTTCTTTTATTTTCTGTTTTCTATTTCTTCTGTAACTTTAGGTCTTTTCTAAAAATGCTAAAACTAAGTCAAAAATCATGAAACTCCTCATGCCCACTGTTTAGAATATATCCAACAGTAAACATTTCAGCTTATGATTATTTGGGCATTTAAAAAAATTATAGCATTTAAATGCCCAAATGCAAATACCATATGATTTAATTCAGTGACCTTCTGTTGTCCTAGAAAAGTGTGCACCATTTTTGTTAGAGGTTCTAGACCAAGGGAAAGATGATGTACATTTTAGAAGGGCATTTCAGGTTCATTGAAAAAGATTTTAGTAAACCCTAGTTGGATTAAGGGGGTGTTGGGGTTTTCTGTCATCCCCATTTCCAAGTTTCTGAGGAAATTAAACATGATGCAGGGCAACTTCAGCACTGACAGACAAGGCCTCAGCTAGGGTTGTGAAAACTCACCCCCACTAAACAAGAATCTTGTCCCGAGATTCGAGATGTGAGGTAAGAAGACAGAAGGGCCACAAAGCATCACGATCTTCATGATCCATCTTGCACTTCAGAGAAAACTGTAGAAGGATCGATCTTCTCGAAGATCGAATAACTCAGGATCAACTCACGGAGTGAGACATTGAACATCTCTCGAGCTGAGACACGAAGCGTACATCCAGAGGGATGGAGTGCAACAGATGACGAAGGTTCACTAGGTTGGCAACAATTCCACACTTAAGAGGGTGGTGAATGGTTGTCAACGTATCGAGGATTGAGTTGCAATGATACCATAACAAGACATCTTAGAGGAGGTGACTCATAGAATTATTACCTTAAGTGGCAAAAAGAATTGCTGTTGATACATAGATCATTGAAACTCTCTGTACCAGCCTAAGGCAAAACACAATTGATCACTTGAAGGAGTACGAAAGAATGACATACTCAGACTAGGATAGGTGATGTGGACTACCTTGTTCAAGTCAACACAATGCATGATTTTTCTTATCATCGAAAATGGATGGGTCCTATGGTAGGATGGCACAATGGCGGTGCAAGCTGGAAAAAATGCAAATGCTAGGAATGATTCTAGTAACTAGGAAGAAGCTCTACTGTTGGAATGATTATAGCATAACCGAGGAAAATTGGGAGCAAATCCCAATTAATGCCAACGATAAAACCCAGAGCTTGCGTGTGCTCTCAAGAACTTGAGCATTTCCATATTCATCATGGTTTTACCAATATCCGTGTCAAGGATCCTAGCAACACAACATACTACCACGATGAACGGCGATGGACGATGCAGATGCAAGGAAGATAACACCTTCTCAGATTTCACCTTGGCAAGGCCAAGGAAACAAAATTCCGGATGATCGACCGAGAGACATTTAGCACTTCGCTTCTAATGTTCTCCTTGATGTGCTAGCATAACCCATTCATAGATATGGTTTGATATCTAGAACATCAAGTATAAGGTCGGACTTCGGAAACACAAAAATCCATAAGGGACAACTAGGGAGTAAATCTTACGAAATTCTTAGGGGGAGGTGGCCAACTTTCTCAATCAGGATACTACAGTAATAGGTCTTCCGACTGGGTGTGTTGGCCACGACATCCACTTTACCGGGTTACAAAGACCGATACTATAGATCTTGGGAAACGTTCCAACCATCATAACTGCCTGAGATTCAGATCTATTTGGTGTCAGGATTTCCAGACTCATCAAGTCTAGAAACAAAAATTAAAGTTTGCAACACAAATCAACGAGATGACGTTGCAATATTCCCGGGAAATGGAATATGCTAGTAAGCTCCAAAACATGAGCTGGTTCTGTTACAAACATGTGAACACGTTGTCCCAAACAAGCATGGCCACGTAGTAGTCTTATAATAAAACACTACCGAGTTTAGATGGGGAACCATCATCGAGGATATCAAAGTCCTTGCATAAGGCATGCTCTCAAGAAGGAACTTCTTCTCCTTGGACAAGTAAATCAGTGGCTTGATGTGCTAGGGAACACATATAGAATAGAGGCGGCCAAACTATCAAACCATAGAGCACTTCGCACATGTGTGACTAACTTGGGATGATTCCAAGGAAGCAAAAACAATCTTTCTCGAACTCACGGCGGCAACTTACATCAAGTGCACGTGAATTAGAGGAAGTGTCTTCTGTCATCCAAACATTTACCTCATGAACGGGACACGAAGGCAATGCTTACCAAGTTTCCAACACTAGCTTAATGTCCAATGGAATCATGGAGAAGATAAGGATGTTGTCGATGGGCTCAACAAAAATTCTTCCAGGTTTCCATATAAATGGAATTCCACAATTATGTGAATGCGGTGATAGCATTGGCCAGACCAAAAGATATAATGGAGTATGCTCGAGGAAAAACCACGAGTAAGACAACATTACGAACATCGTTGGTTCTGATTTGATTTGAGGATAGCCCACACTCAAATCAAAGTTTTGATAAGATAATAGGTCCAACAACTGATCACAGGGAAATTTCGATGAAGATATCATCTTTCTTCAACACACACAAATATATCCCTTGAAATGAACTAAGCTAGGCAAGCTCTTATCTTCCAACTCTCCAGGTTATTGTTTAGCTTAACCAACTAGCTTAGGGGTATCCAACACAGATTCTTGGAGAATTGCTGGTTTACAAGAAACCAACTTGATCACGAACTCAACATAGCGGTCAGGGGACAACCTGGTAACACTTCCGAGAAGATAGTTGGAAAATCACGAACCACCGATATGTTATTAAGCTTGAGAACAATCTTGCTTTGGAGGGAAAGCCGATGTGATCAAGAGAGTGATGGATTGACACAATCCTAACTCATTGATCGAAGAGTGCACCAAGAACATGAACTAGGTGTTGGGGAACGTTGCAGAAAATTAAAATTTTTCCTACGGTTTCACCAAGATCCATCTATGAGTTCATCTAAGCAACGAGTCTAGGGAGAGAGTTTGCATCTACATACCACTTGTAGATCGCGTGCGGAAGCTTGCAAGGTGATGATGTAGTCGTACTCGACGTGATCCAAATCACCGATGACCAGCGCCAAACGGACGGCACCTCCGCGTTCAACACACGTACAGAACAGCCACGTCTCCTCCTTCTTGATCCAGCAAGGAAGGGAGGAGAGGTTGAGGGAGATGGCACCAGCAGCAGCACGACGGCGTGGTGTTGATGGAGCTGCAGTACTCCGGCAGAGCTTCGCTAAGCACTATGGAGGTGGAGGAGGTGTTGGGGAGGGAGAAGGAGGCAACCAAAGGCCAGGGCGTTCAGGTATGAAGTCCCTCCTCTGCCCCACTATATATAGGGGTGCCAAGGGGGGGTGGCCGGCCCTAGGAGATCCAATCTCCTAGGGGGTGCGGCGGCCAAGGGGGGTTTTCCCTCCCCCCAAGGCACCTAGGAGGTGCCTTACCCTCCTAGGACTCTTGCCCCCTTAAACCCTAGCCGCATGGGCCTATGTGGGGCTGGTGCCCTTGGCCCATTAGGCCAAGGCGCATCCCCCTACAGCCCATGTGGCCCCCCGGGACAGGTGGACCCACCCGGTGGACCCCCGGGACCCTTCCGGTGGTCCCGGTACAATACCGATAACCCCGAAACTTGTCCCGATGCCCGAAACAGGACTTCCCATATATAAATCTTTACCTCCGGACCATTCCGGAACTCCTCGTGACGTCCGGGATCTCATCCGGGACTCCGAACAACATTCGGGTTACTGCATATACATATCCCTATAACCCTAGCGTAACTGAACCTTAAGTGTGTAGACCCTACGGGTTCGGGAGACATGCAGACATGACCGAGACTCTCTCAGTCAATAACCATCAGCGGGATCTGGATACCCATGATGGCTCCCACATGCTCCTCGATGTTGTCATCGGATGAACCACTATGTCGAGGATTCGATCAAACCCTGTATGCAATTCCCTTTGTCAATCGGTACGTTACTTGCCCGAGACTCGATCGTCGGTATCCCAATACCTTGTTCAGTCTCGTTACCGGCAAGTCACTTTACTCGTACCGTAATGCATGATACCGTGTCCAACACCTTGGTCACATTGAGCTCAATATGATGATGCATTACCGAGTGGGCCCAGAGATACCTCTCCGTCATACGGAGTGACAAATCCCAGTCTCGATCCGTGTCAACCCAACAGCTACTTTCGGAGATACCTGTAATGCACCTTTATAGTCACCCAGTTACGTTGTGACGTTTGGTACACCCAAGGCACTCTTACGGTATCCGGGAGTTACACGATCTCATGGTCGAAGGAAGAGATACTTGACACTTGCAAAGCTCTAGCAAAACGAACTACACGATCTTTTATGCTATGCTTAGGATTGGGTCTTGTCCATCACATCATTCTCCTAATGATGTGATCCCGTTATCAACGACATCCAATGTCCATAGTCAGGAAACCATGACTATCTGTTGATCACAACGAGCTGGTCAACTAGAGGCTTACCAGGGACATTGTGTGGTCTAAGTATTCACACGTGTATTACGATTTCCGGATAATACAGTTATAGCATGAATAAAAGACAATTATCATGAACAATGAAATATAATAATACTTTTATTATTGCCTCTAGGGCATATTTCCAACAGTCTCCCACTTGCACTAGAGTCACTAATCTAGTTACATTGTGATGAATCGAACACCCATAGAGTTCTGGTGTTGATCATGTTTTGCACGCGAGAGAGGTTTAGTCAGTGGATCTGCGACATTCAGATCCGTGTGCACTTTGCAAATCTCTATGTCTCCATCTTGAACATTTTCACGGATGGAGTTGAAACGACGCTTGATGTGCCTGGTCTTCTTGTGAAACCTGGGCTCCTTTGCGAGGGCAATAGCTCCAGTGTTGTCACAGAAGAGTTTGATCGGCCCCGACGCATTGGGTATGACTCCTAGGTCGGTGATGAACTCCTTCACCCAAATCGCTTCATGTGCTGCCTCCGAGGCTGCCATGTACTCCGCTTCACACGTAGATCCCGCCACGACGCTCTGCTTGCAGCTGCACCAGCTTACTGCTCCACCATTCAACATATACACGTATCCGGTTTGTGACTTAGAGTCATCCAGATCTGAGTCGAAGCTAGCGTCGACGTAACCCTTTACGACGAGCTCTTCGTCTCCTCCATAAACGAGAAACATGTCCTTTGTCCTTTTCAGGTACTTCAGGATATTCTTGACCGCTGTCCAGTGTTCCTTGCCGGGATTACTTTGGTATCTTGCTACCAAACTTACGGCAAGGTTTACATCAGGTCTGGTACACAACATGGCATACATAATAGATCCTATGGCTGAAGCATAGGGGATGACACTCATCTCTTCTTTATCTTTTGCCGTGGTCAGTGACTGAGCTGAGCTCAATCTCACACCTTGTAACATAGGCAAGAACCCTTTCTTGGACTCATCCATTTTGAACTTTTTCAAAATCTTATCAAGGTATGTGCTTTGTGAAAGACCTATGAGGCGTCTCGATCTATCTCTATAGATCTTGATGCCTAATATATAAGCAGCTTCTCCAAGGTCCTTCATTTAAAAACATTTGTTCAAGTAGGCCTTAATGCTGTCCAGAAATTCTATATTATTTCCCATCAAGAGTATGTCATCTACATATAATATGAGAAATGCTACAGAGCTCCCACTCACTTTCTTGTAAACGCAGGCTTCTCCATAAGTCTGCATAAACCCAAACGCTTTGATCATCTCATCAAAGCGAATATTCCAACTCCGAGATGCTTGCACCAGCCCATAAATGGATCGCTGGAGCTTGCATACTTTGTTAGCGTTCTTAGGATCGACAAAACCTTCCGGCTGCATCATATACAGCTCTTCCTTAAGATGCCCGTTAAGGAATGCCGTTCTGACGTCCATCTGCCATATCTCATAATCATAGTATGCGGCAATTGCTAACATGATTCGGACGGATTTAAGCTTCGCTACGGGAGAGAATGTCTCGTCGTAGTCAATCCCTTGAACTTGTCGATAACCCTTAGCGACAAGTCGAGCTTTATAGATGGTGACATTACCATCCGCGTTCGTCTTCTTCTTAAAGATCCATTTGTTTTCTATCGCTCGCCGATCATTGGGCAAGTCAGTCAAAGTCCATACTTTGTTTTCATACATGGATTCTATCTCGGATTTCATGGCTTCTAGCCATTTGTTGGAATCTGGGCCCGCCATCGCTTCTTCATAGTTCGAAGGTTCACCGTTGTCTAACAACATGATTTCCAGGACAGGGTTGCCGTACCACTCTGGTGCGGAACGTGTCCTTGTGGACCTACGAAGTTCAGTAGCAACTTGATCCGAAGTACCTTGATCATCATCATTGGTTTCCTCTTCAGTTGGTGTGGGCATCACAGGAACATTTTCCTGAGCTGCACCACTCTCTCGTTCGAGAGGTAGTACTTCATCGAGTTCTACTTTCCTCCCACTTACTTCTTTCGAGAGAAACTCTTTTTCCAGAAAGCATCCGTTTTTGGCAACAAAAATCTTGCCTTCGGATCTTAAGTAGAAGGTATACCCTACAGTTTCCTTAGGGTATCCTATGAATACGCATTTTTCCGACTTGGGTTCGAGCTTTTCAGGTTGTAGTTTCTTGACATAAGCTTCGCATCCCCAAACTTTTAGAAACGACAGCTTAGGTTTCTTTCCAAACCATAATTCATACGGTGTCGTCTCAACGGATTTAGACGGTGCCCTATTTAAAATGAATGTAGCTGTCTCTAGAGCGTATCCCCAAAATGATAGCGGTAAATCGGTAAGATACATCATAGACCGCACCATATCCAATAGAGTGCGATTACGACATTCGGACACACCGTTTCGCTGAGGTGTTCCAGGCGGCGTGAGCTGTGAAACGATTCCACATTTCTTTAAGTGTGTACCAAATTCGTGACTTAAGTATTCTCCTCCACGATCTGATCGTAAGAATTTTATCTTTCGGTCACGTTGATTCTCCACCTCATTCTGAAATTCCTTGAACTTTTCAAAGGTCTCAGACTTGTGTTTCATTAAGTAGACATACCCATATCTACTCAAGTCATCTGTGAGAGTGAGAACATAACGATATCCTCCGCGAGCCTCAACGCTCATTGGACCACACACATCGGTATGTATGATTTCCAACAAGTTGGTTGCTCGCTCCATTGTTCCGGAGAACGGAGTCTTGGTCATTTTACCTAAGAGGCATGGTTCGCACGTGTCAAACGATTCATAATCAAGAGACTCTAAAAGTCCATCGGCATGGAGCTTCTTCATGCGCTTGACACCAATGTGACCAAGGCGGCAGTGCCACAAGTATGTGGGACTATCGTTATCAACTTTAAATCTTTTGGCATCTACACTATGAACATGTGTAATATTACGCTCGAGATTCATTAAGAATAAACCATTGACCATCGGAGCATGACCATAAAACATATCTCTCATATAAATCGAACAACCATTATTCTCAGACTTAAATGAGTAGCCATCTCGTATTAAACGAGATCCAGATACAATGTTCATGCTCAAACTTGGCACTAAATAACAATTATTAAGGTTCAAAACTAATCCCGTAGGTAAATGTAGAGGCAGCGTGCCGACGGCGATCACATCGACTCTGGAACCATTCCCGACGCGCATCGTCACCTCGTCCTTTTCCAGTCTCCGTTTATTCCGCAGCTCCTGCTGTGAGTAACAAATATGAGCAACGGCACCGGTATCAAATACCCAGGAGTTACTACGAGTACTGGTAAGGTACACATCAATCACATGTATATCAAATATACCTTTGGTGTTGCCGGCCTTCTTATCCGCTAAGTATTTGGGGCAGTTCCGCTTCCAGTGACCCTTCCCCTTGCAATAAAAGCACTCAGTCTCAGGCTTGGGTCCATTCTTTGACTTCTTCCCGGTAACTGGCTTACCAGGCGCGGCAACATCTTTGCCGTCCTTCTTGAAGTTCTTCTTACCCTTGCCCTTCTTGAACTTAGTGGTCTTATTGACCATCAACACTTGATGTTCTTTCTTGATTTCAGCCTCTGCTGACTTCAGCATCGAGAACACTTCAGGAATGGTCTTTTCCATTCCCTGCATGTTGTAGTTCATCACAAAGCTCTTGTAGCTTGGTGGGAGCGACTGGAGGATTCTGTCAATGACCGCCTCATCTGGGAGGTTAATGTTCAGCTGGGTCATACGGTTGTGCAACCCAGACATCTTCAGGATGTGCTCACTGACAGAACTGTTCTCCTCCATCTTACAACTATAGAACTTGTCGGAGACATCATATCTCTCGACCCGGGCATGAGCTTGAAAAACTAGTTTCAGCTCTTCGAACATCTCATATGCTCCGTGATGCTCAAAACGCTTTTGGAGCCCCGGTTCTAAGCTGTAAAGCATGCCGCACTGAACGAGGGAGTAATCATCAGCGCGAGACTGCCAAGCATTCATAATGTCTTGGTTCTCTGGGACGGGAGCATCACCTAGCGGTCCTTCTAGGACATATTGTTTCCTGGCAGCTATGAGGATGATCCTCAGGTTCCGGACCCAGTCCGTATAGTTGCTGCCATCATCTTTCAGCTTGGTTTTCTCTAGGAACGCGTTGAAGTTCATGTTGACATTAGCGTTGGCCATTGATCTACAAGACATATTTGCAAAGGTTTTAGACTAAGTTCATGATAATAAAGTTCTAATCAAATTATGAACTCCCACTTAGATTAGACATCCCTTTAGTCATCTAAGTGTTACACGATCCGAGTTGACTAGTCCGTGTACGATCATCACGTGAGACGGACTAGTCATCGTCGGTGAACATTTTCATGTTGATCGTATCTTCCATACGACTCGTGTTCGACCTTTCGGTCTCCGTGTTCCGAGGCCATGTCTGCACATGCTAGGCTCGTCAAGTTAACCCTAAGTGTTTTCGCTGTGTAAAACTGTCTTACACCCGTTGTATGTGAACGTAAGAATCCATCACACCCGATCATCACGTGGTGCTTAGAAACGACGAACTGTAGCAACGGTGCACAGTTAGGGGAGAACACTTCTTTAAATTTTATAAGGGATCATCTTATTTACTACCGTCGTCCTAAGTAAACAAGATGCATAATACATCACATGCAATTATATAGTTGTGACATGATATGGCCAATATCATATAGCTCCATTGATCTTCATCTTCGGGGCTCCATGATCATCTTGTCACCGGCTTGACACCATGATCTCCATCATCATGATCTCCATCATCGTGTCTTCATGAAGTTGTCACGCCAACGACTACTTCTACTTCTATGACTAACGTTTAGCAATAAAGTAAAGTAGTTTACATGGCGTTATTCAATGACACGCAGGTCATACAAAAAATAATGACAACTCCTATGGCTCCTGCCGGTTGTCATACTCATCGACATGCAAGTCGTGAATCCTATTACAAAGAACATGATCTCATACATCACAATTCATCATTCATAACAACTTCTGGCCATATCACATCACATGATCAATCGCTGCAAAAACAAGTTAGACGTCCTCTAATTGTTGTTGCATCTTTTACGTGGCTGCAATTGGGTTCTAGCAAGAACGTTTTCTTACCTACGAATCACCACAACGTGATTTTGTCAACTTCTATTTACCCTTCATAAGGGCCCTGTTCATCGATTCCGCTCCAACTAAGGTGGGAGAGACAGACACCCGCCAGCCACCTTATGCAACTTGTGCATGTCAGTCGGTGGAACCGGTCTCACGTAAGAGTACGTGTAAGGTTGGTCCGGGCTGCTTCATCCCACAATACCGTTGAGCAAGAAAAGACTAGTAGAGGCAAGTAAGATGACAAAATCCACGCCGACAACAAAGTTGTGTTCTACTCGTGCAAAGAGAACTACGCATAGACCTAGCTCATGATGCCACTGTTGGGGAACGTTGCAGAAAATTAAAAATTTTCCTACGGTTTCACCAAGATCCATATATGAGTTCATCTAAGCAACGAGTCTAGGGAGAGAGTTTGCATCTACATACCACTTGTAGATCGCGTGCGGAAGCTTGCAAGGTGATGATGTAGTCGTACTCGACGTGATCCAAATCACCGATGACCAGCGCCAAACGGACGGCACCTCCGCGTTCAACACACGTACAGAACAGCCACGTCTCCTCCTTCTTGATCCAGCAAGGAAGGGAGGAGAGGTTGAGGGAGATGGCACCAGCAGCAGCACGACGGCGTGGTGTTGATGGAGCTGCAGTACTCCGGCAGAGCTTCACTAAGCACTATGGAGGTGGAGGAGGTGTTGGGGAGGGAGAAGGAGGCAACCAAAGGCCAGGGCGTTCAGGTATGAAGTCCCTCCTCTCCCCCACTATATATAGGGGTGCCAAGGGGGGGTGGCCGGCCCTAGGAGATCCAATCTCCTAGGGGGTGCGGCGGCCAAGGGGGGTTTTCCCTCCCCCGAAGGCACCTAGGAGGTGCCTTACCCTCCTAGGACTCTTGCCCCCTTAAACCCTAGCCGCATGGGCCTATGTGGGGCTGGTGCCCTTGGCCCATTAGGCCAAGGCGCATCCCCCTACAGCCCATGTGGCCCCCCGGGACAGGTGGACCCACCCGGTGGACCCCCGGGACCCTTCCGGTGGTCCCGGTACAATACCGATAACCCCGAAACTTGTCCCGATGCCCGAAACAGGACTTCCCATATATAAATCTTTACCTCCGGACCATTCCGGAACTCCTCGTGACGTCCGGGATCTCATCCGGGACTCCGAACAACATTCAGGTTACTGCATATACATATCCCTATAACCCTAGCGTAACTGAACCTTAAGTGTGTAGACCCTACGGGTTCGGGAGACATGCAGACATGACCGAGACTCTCTCAGTCAATAACCATCAGCGGGATCTGGATACCCATGATGGCTCCCACATGCTCCTCGATGTTGTCATCGGATGAACCACTATGTCGAGGATTCGATCAAACCCTGTATGCAATTCCCTTTGTCAATCGGTACGTTACTTGCCCGAGACTCGATCGTCGGTATCCCAATACCTTGTTCAGTCTCGTTACCGGCAAGTCACTTTACTCGTACTGTAATGCATGATCCCGTGTCCAACACCTTGGTCACATTGAGCTCAATATGATGATGCATTACCGAGTGGGCCCAGAGATACCTCTCCGTCATACGGAGTGACAAATCCCAGTCTCGATCCGTGTCAACCCAACAGCTACTTTCGGAGATACCTGTAATGCACCTTTATAGTCACCCAGTTACGTTGTGACGTTTGGTACACCCAAGGCACTCTTACGGTATCCGGGAGTTACACGATCTCATGGTCGAAGGAAGAGATACTTGACACTTGCAAAGCTCTAGCAAAACGAACTACACGATCTTTTATGCTATGCTTAGGATTGGGTCTTGTCCATCACATCATTCTCCTAATGATGTGATCCCGTTATCAACGAACTCCAATGTCCATAGTCAGGAAATCATGACTATCTGTTGATCACAACGAGCTGGTCAACTAGAGGCTTACCAGGGACATTGTGTGGTCTAAGTATTCACACATGTATTACGATTTCCGGATAATACAGTTATAGCATGAATAAAAGACAATTATCATGAACAATGAAATATAATAATACTTTTATTATTGCCTCTAGGGCATATTTCCAACACTAGGTAGCACGATCAACCTTAGGGTGATGATTCAATAATCAATACGCTGAGGATGAGGTTATTGTCCATTAACTACCGAGCAACAAAGTTGCTAGGAATATTGATTTCGCACATCACCATTCACTTGTCGGCATTCTGGTTGCAATAACACAGGAACCGAGGGATGAATAATGATGGCGAGAAGTATCACTATATCAAGAGTCCATAGGATGGTGTGTAATTCCCATGATATTCTTGATATAAAGATGGTAATACTCCAAGGTAGAACAAAACAAACACTGGATTAGCATTTGATTTGCGGATTACAACTGCTTTGACCCAATCCTGGATATGGATGAGGTTCTGGAGTTTATTTCTCCTAGTCATTCCGAATAGAATGGCTTGACGGACCACAAGAATAATAGGCATCAATGAACCAATGCACGCATACTCTTGACTATCAATTGATAGATGAAGGACAAAAGACAACTAAAGAGGGACAACTCAAAGGAACACATGATTTTTTGAGTTGTGGAAGCCTGGATTAGTATGTCGAACCAAGTTCAACATACTTCTTCCGGATAACCCATGCAGAAAGATAGAACTGGCAGAATAACAGCTTAGAATCGAGAACTCGTCAAGAGCTCTCTGGTTGTGAACTTTCAATTCAGCAAGGAACTT
Source organism: Triticum aestivum (assembly GCF_018294505.1). Lineage (NCBI taxonomy): Eukaryota > Viridiplantae > Streptophyta > Magnoliopsida > Poales > Poaceae > Triticum > Triticum aestivum. The sequence goes on along the minus strand of NC_057807.1, from coordinate 676,435,963 downwards.
CTGCCATAAGCAGTTCATGGTATTGGAAGAAGGATATACCACACGCATCGAGGACTATTGCAAGGGTTACTAATATCCTAAGGAAACTAGCAACCACTATCAACACGACGTAGGTAGGGTGAATCTCGGGTTCAGAAACCCAGGAGTAGAATGCCTACTAACTAAGTGGCATCACGGGATGCTTTCGAGAATGGTGGCTAGAATCATCACACTGGGAACACAAAACATGACTAGATTACTAGGTGATCCCCTAAGACACCTAGGGTCATAATAATAACTCCAACATATATGTCGAGGCAACAGAGTACCTCAACTCACCAATTAGTGTGGTCAAACTGGCTCAAAGGGACATCGGAAACAGGGGAAGGGATTTGCAAATGCATCAGACTATTAAGAAACCTGGGATGGCTCGGACAACATAACAGCTATAATTGCTCGAAAAGATTTGAGACATTCTTCAAAATGGTGGCATAACGAGTCGATCATCACAATATCAAAGTTTCGAGATCAACTATCAACATACGGAAGTAGTAGGAACTGAACTAAGGCTTGAATCCATCAATCCTATAAGTCTAAGGATTAGTAACACGTGATCCTGATAGAAAGAAGAGAAAGCCTAGTTCCTTATCCCCGTAGGAAAGATAGTATGACTCGGATCAGAAGGCATAAGGTATAAGGAGTAAAAAGAGCCACATGTTCCCATCCACAAACAATTCCCTTATATAACTATAGAATTTCTAGACTCAACTTCGACCAGTTTGGCTTGGTAATCCTACAGGCAGTCAGGCTCTGATACCAAAGCTGTCAGGACCCCGATCCTAAGTCTCACCGATCTAGCATGTAACACATCATATCACTTTGCGACCTCACGCACGGTATTCCCATGGGTGCCACCTTACCTGCCCCGGGACCGTTTGCGCCTTTTGGCTCATGTATATGATAGTGCCGCTAGCATCCATATGACAAAGAACCCGGGCCAACATGACTAGTCGTAAACCTAAGGTGGCGCTAACTTACAAGGACAGGCATACATGACCCAACAACGAATGTGTTGATCAACAAGATATGAACCCAAGTCGTAGCGAGCTACAGGGACTTAAAGGAACAACGTGTGACATTTCCCCGAAGGGATAGATGCAGGAACAAAGAAGGACACATGCCGGCCAACCTAAGTGTTCCGGAGCAGTAGCAAGCTACCAAGGCTCAGTGGAAGCACTAGGAGACATTTCCAGGTAAGAGAGGCTACCAAGAATAAACAACTAGGTTGTCGAATCCACACATGCCAAGCATTGCAATAATTATACACACAATATGCTCGATATGTGCAAATACAACATGGCATCACAACATGACTCTACAACTCAAAGTATTTATTCATTAGACTCCTGGAGCCAAGTAGTACAAACATGGGTATCATGACCCAACATTCAGAGCATACAAACCAGAAGCACATGCGGAATCTTAACATGTCTGGGTACAAACAACTACTGATGAAAAGGGCAAGCCTGACTATCTATAAGATCCTGCCAAAGGCACAAGATCGTAGCTGAGGTAACAAGATATACGTCGAAGTCCACGCGGAACTACTAGCGAGACTGAAGTCTCGCTGCAAAAACATAAATTAAGCAAACGTGAGTACAAATGTAACCGGCAAGACTTACATCAGAACTAACTACATATGCATCATTATCAACAAACGGATGGTGGGGTTTAACTGCAGCAAGCCAGCTTTGACTCGGTGGCTATTCTAGACTACGACTACAAGTAACTATTTTGAGGTGGCGCACACGAGTCCACATATTCACCATATCAATACACCACTATGGATCCGCTCCCGTCTCCCTATGAGAACGCCATCCATAGCACTCATGCTTATCTTGCACATTTTAGAGTATCCACTTTCACTTGTCTATGAACTGTATAGGCAACCCAGAGGTCCTTTACCGCAGACGCGGCTATTCAAATAGATGATGTTAACCCTGCAAGGGTGTACTTCTTCACACACGCTCTCACCACTTATCGCCGTTTACACGACATGTACTCGGCAACCTTCAAGCGAAAGCCCAGCGAGGGTGTCGGCCACGACCTGACTAACCACACAAGTCCGTAGTCCAGGTTTATCACCTATTCAGGTTCCATCCACAGGGATTCCGGCTGAGGTTTCCACATACGGCCCCGAACAATGTGTGCAGGGTTCCCGAGACACCAAACGGGCGCCCGGCACACCGATCCATGTGCCTACCGCATCACAGCCAACCCCTCGGGTCAGTGCTATGCACGGCCTCCAGCATACTACAAACACCAGAAACTACTTGCAACTCCCGGACAAAGGACAGGGGCGGTTCATAAGTCGAGAGGGTCCATTGGTTTCGGGCCCAACGCGTGGTAGTAGCTGTTCATGGATCACAAACACAGAACTCAGTTCCCGAGGACAACTTTAATGAGACAACCCACCATGTACTCCTACATGGCCTCTCAACGCTACCTTTACAAAACCGTGTTCACACACTTAGCTCACACACAGTAGGACATGTTCATCACCATTCCAATTCATCCCCAATGAATCAGACCTAACTCAACTCTAAGCAGTAGTAGGCATGGCAAACAAGCATGAATGAGTAGGCACATCAGGGGTCAAACAACTCCTACTCATGCTAGTGGGTTTCATCTATTTACTGTGGCAATGACAGGTCATGGAGAGGAAAGGGGTTCAACTACCGCAGCATGTAATAGTTGAATCGTTGTTGTCCTAGTGTAGTAAAACATAGCAGGAGCAAGAGAGTGGGATTGTATCTGAATGAACAAGGGGGTTTTGCTTGCCTGGCACTTCTGAAGATAGTAATAGCTCTTCATCGGTGTCATCGAACACATCGTCGAAACCACGTCTATCGAGAGGGGACAAATTCTGGCAACAGAGAAGGAAAAACAATCAATGCAATGCACAATATGATGCATGATCATGACATGTCAATATGCTGTGATTTGAGCTAATGCAACTAGCAACAAATTAAATGGAATTGGTTTGAGCCCTAGGTTCAAATTCAAACTCCATATGTGAAGGTTTTAAATGCCATTTATATGATTTGGCATAAACAACAGCCATACGTTGTTCTAACATGCATGAAAACAGTACAGATGGATAGATTGGATTTTTTGATCATTTTTCATATATAATTTATCTTACTTGGAGTTATGTCACGCCCAATATGTGATACTATCCTAAAGAGACTTGAAGGTCCCACCAAGGATAGAACTGCATATTGAAATGCTTTTGCAAGATGGATATCATTACATCAACATTACATAATAGATCGGGATATATACAAAAGGCATACAATGCCACATGAATACAACATCACAATACATAAGAGCAACATCCGACTACAGATGAAACACAAACAGAAACTCAAACGACATCCACCCTGCTAGCCCAGGCTGCCGACCTGGAACCTATCCCCTGATCGAAGAAGAATCAGAAGAAGTACTCCAAAACAAGCAAACATCGCTCTCTTGTCAAGATCATCGCATAACCTATACCTGCAACTGTTGTTGTAGTAATCTGTGAGCCACGAGGACTTAGCAATCCCATTACCATGGGTATCAAGACTAGCAAAGCTTAATGGGAAAGGAAGGGGTAAAGTGGTGAGGTTGCAGCAGCGACTAAGCATATATGGTGGCTAACATATGCAAATAAGAGCGAGAAGAGAGCAAACGGAACGGTCGTGAAGCTAGCAATGATCAAGAGGTGATCCTGAACTCCTACTTACGTTAAACATAACCCAAAACCATGTTCACTTCCCGGACTCCTCCAAGAAGAGACAATCACGGCTACACACGCGGTTGATGCGTTTTAGTTCGTATCTGGTGTCAAGTTACCTACAACCGTACATTAACAAATTCCCATCTGCCACATAACCGCGGGCACGACTTTCGAAAGATAATACCCTGCAAGGGTGTCCCAACTTAGCCCATGATAAGCTCTCGCGATCAACGAAGGATATTCCTTCTCCCGGGAAGACCCGATCAGTCTTGGAATCCCGGTTACAAGACATTTTGACAATGGTAAAACAAGACCAGCAAGACCGCCCGATGCGCCGACATCCCGATAGGAGCTGCACATATCTCGTTCTCAGGGAAACACCGGATGAGCAATCCGTACAACTAAAACCAGACCTCAAGTTTCCCTGAGAGGGCGCTGCAAAGGGCTCTGGTTCGGACCAGCACTTAGAGAAGCACTGGCCCGAGGGGGCTAAAATAAAGATGACCCTTGGGTTAATTACTCCCAAGGGAAAAGTAGGTGGTGGTGAGGCAAATGGTAAAACCAAGGTTGGGCCTTGCTGGAGGAGTTTTATTCAAAGCGAACTGTCAAGGGGTCCCATAAATCACCCAACCGCGTTAGGGACATAAAATCCGGGAACATAATACCGATATGATGGAAACTAGGGAGGCAAGAGTTGAACAAAACACCAGGCATAAGGCCGAGTCTTCCACCCTTTACCAAGTATATAGATGCATTAATTAAATAAGAGATATTGTGATATCCCAACATAATCCTGTCCACTATGGAGCAATCTTAAACTTCACCTGCAACTAGCAATGCTATAAGAGGGGCTGAGCAAAACGGTATCATAGCCAAGCAACGGTTTGCTCGGAAGGGTGAAAAGGTTAGAGGCTGACATGGCAAGTTGGGAGGCATGAAGAGCAAGTGACAGGTAGCGCAGCATAGCGATAGAACGAAGCAACTAGCATAGCAATGATAGTAGTGAGATCCAGGGTAGCGGTCATCTTGCCTGAAATCCCGCTAGGAAGAAGAACGAGTCCATGAAGAAGACGAAGCCACGAAGACAAACCAAGCGTAGACGAACGAATCCTCACGATTGCAACGAAACGGGAACTATCGAGAAGAAGCACACAACATGGTAAACACACCACACATGAACATGACATGATGCACAAACAAGTATGATGCAAGACAAGACTACATGAAGCTACTCATGGCAAGAGATGATGCAAAACAGAGCAACACATCAAGGCAAGTTTAAAAGAGGCCGGAAACAACATATAACAATTCCGGTAAGTCCTCATATCCAAATTTCGAAATTGGTCCAGATCTGAATAGAACTTATGTTCAATTTGTTAAACAGCAAGTTAAGATGCACCAAGATGATCTACACGAGATTCTAGTCAAGTTATATATAAAGTTCATTTAATTCGGAGCTACGGCCTAGAAGATATGAGCAAAACAAGTTAAACATGACATTGATGCAAAATACATACAAACATCAAGCAAACACCTCAAAACAAGGATGCAACATTATAATATGAACCTACATGCAATTCTAAGCAAGTTTTATATAGAGCACACTCAAAACGGAGCAACGGTTCAACACACACACATGAAACAAGTTTAAAGGACAAACTGTCCAAAACAGCAACTAGGCATCTAGCAAGCATCAAAACTATACGCTACAGCACCTCAACATCAGAACAAAAGGCATGGACATGATGTACGGGTAAATCATGACAAAACATGAACACTAAGCTATCTCCAGAAATCACTAGAACATGCTCAAAAACACATGGCAAGATTGCAAATAATAACAGTTTGCAGACTTGGCAGAAATAACATCAGGTTGCAATGTTTAGAGCCATCAAACAACATCCTACAGGAACTTAACATGGCAAACAAAGCCATGGCATGATAGTACTAAAGACAAAGAACAGTACTCCCTTACTGAACTAATTCCAAAGATCAACAGAAAAGATGGTAGCATCCATGCAAACATGGCAAATGATATGACAGATTCAGACATGGCAGGAACAACACTAAGTAGGCATGTTGGTGAGCTTGTACCACTCACCATAGAGCAATACATGGCATGAAAAGGTGACCAACAGTAAGAATACATGTTTATGGAGCTATGAATGGCAATAGCATAGTCATAGGCTGCATGTATCACTAGCAAAACTCACGGCAAAACTGAACTTAATTTTAACAAGTTGACAACAACATTATTTAGCAACTTGAGAGCAAGATTACAACAAACTACAGCAGGCTATAAATGCAACCAGGGGCATGGATGGATAGAGAATAACATGTATAACAAAACATCCTTAGTGAACATCTCCGGATTATGCATAGAATGACTTGTAGCAGCAGGTTTACATAGCATCATGATATGACAGATTCAGACTAGCAAAACAGAAACAACAAGTACCCTACTTCACGAGCTTGATGCACTCACTACAAAACTCACAAAAATACAAGGATTATACCTCTGTCAATATGGCATGGCATAGTGCAAAACACATCTAGAGCTCATAACCAAAGGATGCACACGCAAAATGCAACGAAAATGACAAAACACCAAGTTCTGTTAACAGACAGCAGTTAACATCATATAGCACTCTTGCAATGATAAATTGGGCATCAACATAGACTCAAACAAGCATGGCACAATGGAATGAAATGAATAGCATCTCACAGTGAACATTTTGGTATATTACACATGCAATACGGCCATACACAGAGGAAGTTATGGCACGTAGAACCTAACATCAGAATGTTGGAAAAAGAAGACTTAGAAGAAAAATCCGGGGTCAACCTCGAAAAAGGGATCTGGATCTGAGCTGCACCGAGCTCGAGGCTCGTCAGAGTTGGCGCCGAAGGTGGCCGGGGAGGCTCGGGGAGGCGCCGGCGGGGTCGGGGATGGCAGGGTTGGGTCGGTCCCGGCCGGATCCAGGCAGGGCGGCGGCGCACGGCGGCCTGGAGGTTGTCGGCGATGGTGAGGTCGCCGGAGGGAGGCACTAGGCGGCGGGGAGGAGGTTGGCAGCGGGATCCGGCGCGAGGGCGCGGGGATGACGCTCGCAGTGCGCGCGGGGCGGAAGGGCGGGGCCGACTCGGCGCGGAGGAGCGGCACGGGGCGACGGTCGCCGGAGGGCTGCTCGCCGGCGGCGGCCGGAGACGGAGGCGGCGCGGCATCGGCGCGAAGGGGTAGGGCGGTGGAGGGAGCTCCGGCGAGAGCACGGGCTGAGCAGCGGCAGCGTTCGGGCCGGGCAGGCCGCGCCCGGGCTTCGCGGGCCGCGGCGTGGTGGGAGGAGAGAGAGGGACAGGTGGCGGCGCGCGGTTGGAGGAGAGGGGCGGCGGTGTGACGTGGCGCGATGCCATTGGTCTGAGTGACATGGCTGCCGGCGGTGGACACGTCCGGCGGTGGGGTGGACATGTCCGGCGAGCGAGAGGGAGGTTTGATCTAGGGTTTGCCCGAAATTTCAGGGGAGGGGCTAATTTATAGGTAAAGGGAGCTAGGAGAGTCCAAATGAGGTGCGGTTTTCGCCCACACGATCGTGATCGAACGACCGAGAGCATGGAGGGGGTTTGGATGGGCTCCTGGGCTGCGGTGAAGAGGGGATGGGATGCAAGGAGAGAGGGGTTTTGGGCTACGCGGTTAACCGTTGGGGCATCAAACGACCTTCAAATGGAACGAAATTTGATGGGCGGTCTACCGGTGCTATACCAAGGCCACTTGGCAAATCTTGGTCCATTCCGAGAATGTTTTTAACCCGCTCACGAAAACAAGGTCTGAGTGGGGTGACGGGCACGCCTGAGAGGTCTGGACTCCGAACGGACAACGGAGAGAACCGGGGAACCCGAACGGATGCAAGTTTTGGAAAACATGCAGATGAAATGCATATGATGACATGGCAAAATGCAACACACAAGCAAATGACATGGCAACGAAGGCGAATAACTGGAAGACACCTGGCGCATCGAATCCGGGGTGTTACAAGTTATAGATAAGTTTCTATGAATTTTAGAAGTTTAGAGTATTTTCTGAAATTTATAAATTATTTCTGATTTATTTTAATTCTAGAAATTGTTTACTGCATCAGCATTAGGTCATGCTGACGTTAGCAAGTCAACAGGCGTCGTGCAGGTCAAACCTGATCAGTGCGGCCCACTGGTCAGTGACTTAGTTAACTAACTATGTTAATTAGTGTTAGATTAAGCACTAACCTTGGTTAATTAAGGCCTGGGCCCAAATGTCAGTGTCTAGACTAACCGTCAGGGTTAATTAGCACTAACCTAAACCTAACTAATAGTTAATAGGGGCGGGCCCGCGCGTCAGTGACCCTGGGGTGGTCAAACCCCAGATCAAACGAGTCAAACTCGCCGGACTTTGTCCACGGCTCGTCGCCGGTGGAGCCCGAGATGGCGTAGGGGCTCGAGATTTGCCCTTCGGCGACCAAAACAGCGGCGGACCGGCTCTGCATGGAGCTGGCGAATGCGCGCATCCAACGGGGTAAGTGAGAGCAACTGGGGTGGCCGGAGCTCATCGGAAACAAGCTTGCGGCGGCGGTCGGAGTTCGGCCAACAGTGGTTTACGCGATGTGGGGCATGTTATGAGCCGTGGATGGTCATGATCGACTCGCCGGGTGTAGTGCGTGTGGCAGTGAGCTCGGACGCGTGCTTGCACGGCCATAGCCGCGGTGGTGACATGACCGGCTGCGAGGAGCTGTCGGCTCCGATGGCCACGGTGGTTAGAAGACGCGGACGAGCACGGGGAGAGAGGGGAAAGGGGCAGGGGCTTACGGTGAATCCTGTAGAGGCAACGGCGAGACCCGGGAGGGTCTGGAGCTCGTGAATCCCTGGTGAGGTCGCTGGTGGCCAGAGGTTGAAGATGAAGTCGGGGACGACGCTGCAGGGCTTCTGTCAGGGCGTGGCTCGGTGAGGAGGAAGAGGTGGTCGAGGCGGAGCTTTTGAGCGCATCAGCAAGGCGAGGCAGTGGCTATGGCCACGGCGGCACCGAGCGACGGCGACGGTGGCGCTCGGGTGGTGCAAGGGAGACAGTAGAGGAGCGGGAGAAGGACGGGAGAGAGTGAGAGAAGTCCAGAGGGGTGTGTGGCGTCTCCAGAGACGCCCAGACGGTCGAGGGGGCACGCAGGCAGGGTGGAGGTGGCCAGCATGTGGCTGCGCGCGCCCTTGCCTACTGGGGCAAGGAGGAAGGCGACAGAGGCGCCGAGTGGGCTGGGCCAACAGTGTTGGGCCGGCGGGTAAGTTAGCCAGGTAAGTTTCCTTTTCTTTTATTTTCTGTTTTATATTTCTTCTGTAACTTTAGGGCTTTTCTTAAAGTGCTAAAAAACTAACTCAAAAATCATGAAACTACTCATGCCCAGTGTTTGGAATATTTCCAACAGTAAACATTTCAGTTTATGATTATTTGGGCATTTAAAATATTTTATAGCATTTAAATGCCCAAATGCAAATACCATATGATTTAATTCAGTGACTCTGTTGTCCTAGAAAAGTGTGCACCATTTTTGTCAGAGGTTCTAGACCAAGGCAAAGATGATGAACATTTTAGAAGGGCATTTCAGGTTCATTGAAAAAGATTTTAGTAAACCCTAGTTGGATTAACGGGGTGCTGGGGTTTTCTGTCATCCCCATTTCCAAGTTTCTGAGGAAATTAAACACGATGGAGGGCAACTTAAGTAGTGACAGACAAGGCCTAAGCTAGGGTTGTGACAACTTACCCCCACTAAACAAGAATCTCGTCCCGAGATTCAAGATGTGAGGTAAGAAGACAGAGGGGCCACAAAGCTATCACGATCTTCATGGTCCATCTTGCACTTCATAGGAACGTCGATTCGATCATCATCTTTGTCTTGTTTTGAGAACTCCAACTAACATGACAACGAGGGGAAAGGGAAAACTCTAGAAGGATCAATCTTCTCGAAGATCAAATAACTCAGGATTAACTCACGGAGTGAGACATTGAACATCTCTTGAGCTGAGACATGAAGCGTACATCCAGAGGGATGGAGTGCAACAGATGACGAAGGTTCACTAGGTAGGCAACAATTGCACACTTAAGAGGGTGGTGAATGGTTGTCAGCGTAGCAAGGATTGAGTTGCCATGATACCATAACGAGACATCTTAGAGGAGGTGACTCGTAGAATTATTACCTTAAGTGGCAAAAGGAATTGTTGTTGATACATAGATCATTGAAACTCTCTGTACCAGCCTACAGCAAAACACAATTGATCACTTTAAGGAGTCTGAAAGAATGACATACTCAGACTAGGATAGGTGATGTGGACTACCTTGTTGAAGTCAACACAATGGATGATTTTGCTATCATCGGAAATGGATGGGTCTCATGGTAGGATGGCACAATGGCAGTGCAAGTGGGAAAAAAATGCAAATTCTGGGAATGATTCTTGTAACTGGTGCGCGAGTCTTGGATTAAGGTGTCCTCGGACAGCCGGACTATATGCTTATGCCGGACTGTTGGACTATGAAGATACAAGATTGACGACTTTGTCTCGTGTGTGGGTGGGACTCTCCTTTGCGTGGAAGGCAAGCTTGGCGATTCGGATATGTATATTCCCTTCCCTGTAACCGACCAGATGTAACCCTAGCCCCCTCCGGTGTCTATATAAACCGGAGGGTTTAGTCCGTAGGACAAGAACAATGATAATCATAGGCTAGCTTCTAGGGTTTAGCCTCTACGATCTCATGGTAGATCAAGTCTTGTAATACTCATATGATCAAGATCAATCAAGCAGGAATTAGGGTATGACCTGCATAGAGAGGGCCCGAACCTGGGTAAACATCGTGTCCCCCGCCTCCTGTTACCATTAGCCTTAGACACACAGTTCGGGACCCCCTACCCGAGATCCAACGGTTTTGACACCGACATTGGTGCTTTCATTGAGAGTTCCACTGTGATATCAAAAAAAGGTTTGATGGCTCGCCTTGTTATCAAGGACAACATTGCCTCCAGGGAAGCCCTGGCCTTAGGCCAAACCCTCCGACAAGGCGGCTTTGTCATGACCACCCGTTTGGTCGCCGTGTCGATGATGACTTCTCGGGTCATCGAAAACAGCCTCCACGTAAGCTCGGAATACGCCGAGCGGATGGATTCGATGGAGCTATCGTCCATGAACGAGCTCCTGGATCGCATCGCCACTTTGGGAGTCACAACGGAATATGATCGAATTGGGCTTAAACCCTATCAAAGAGAGATTTACTCTCCGCCGATCAACAATCAAATAGCGGTGGTGGAGGAGCAATGCAGCCACTCTTCTTCTATATTGAGGACGAACTATGTCCGGATTCCTGAGCTCGCTGAGCCGGACACCTGCTCGCGGGAGGACATGCCCCAAACTTTGAATTTAGAATCGGACAGCGGGCCAAAAAAATTGGGTAACATCCCGGAGCACGAACTACTAAGTTCGGAAGCTCCTCACCTCTGGGTCCCGAATCGGGTCAGGGTTCGGACTTAAATCCACCCACCCACCCAGATACAAGTGATGTGTCGCACATCAGACAACAATCTCAAGAGACAGTACATCACTTTTGGGCCAGATTCCTCCTTGTAATGAGCAAGGTTAAGGACTGTCGCGAGGAAGACGCAATCTCGTTCTTTTCCAAAAATTGCACGGACAAGGGAATCCTTAACGCCATAAGTCGCCGTGACATATCACACTTCGCTGACTTGGCGGCCATAGTACAGAAGTACTGTGCGATGGAAAGTGCCTGGAAAACTCAGGCAACATTCTGGGATCCTCGTCCGAATGAAAAGGGTGCAGTCTCGCAAGTCACCCGATCCAATCATGAAGAAACCAAAGCCCACTGCAGGGCGTGGAACCGTATTGGAGGGATGGCTCAATAGGCCATGCAAAATTCACACCACACCGGATACCGTACCAACACACAACCTTAGAGCATGTTGGATACTTTAGCAGGTGGCGAAGAGCGGCAACGATCTCATCATTAACAATACCATAGAGTATCATCCCGCAGAAAACAACAATACAGTGTTGACAGTCTTCGAGACTTTCGCCTCGAATAACAGGTGCAAGAGAGCACTCCGCGGCCTCACTGAAGTCTGCCACGTTGCAGCAATAAATCCCTTGAATGACACAGCTATAACCTTTAATGCTAGTGACGAACCTCAATTCCGAACAGTCCGAGCACTAGCCGCTTTGGTCCTTAGTCCAATTATGGACAGCTTCCGGGTTACCAAAGTGCTCATAGACGGCGGCAGTGGACTAAACCTCCTCTACGAGGAAACTCTCAACAAAATGGAAATAGACAAGAGCCACTTTGAGCAAAGCAGCACGACCTTCCGAGGAATTATCCCTAGTTGGGAGGCATGATGCGTGGGAAAATCACACTCGATGTGGTATTCGGCACATGGAAAATTATAGGTCCGAAGAGATAACATTCCAAGTGGCCCCTTTCAGTAGTGGATACCACGCCCTTTTAGGGCGGGACGCATTCGCGAGCTTCCAAGCTATACCCCATTATGGGTACATGAAGCTCAAGATGCCCGGGCTCAACGGAATCATCACTCTAGCCAGTGATCCAGACATAGCACTCCGCGCCGAAAATAAAACCGCCGCCCTGGCCCTTGAGGCATTATCCGAAGCCCTCGCGACCGAAGAATTAACTGCATTACGCTCCATACTGGATAGAGACGACGTGATACTTGATAAGCGATCCAAGTCCACCTTTTTCAAACCAGCGGACGAAACAGTCAAATTCCAAGTCCACCCGACGGACTCTACAAAAACAACATCCATCGGGGCACAGCTGAACTCCACAATCGATGCCGCACTACGGGCGTTCTTATGCAAGAATTGGGACATCTTCGCCTGGCACCCTTCAGATATGCCGGGGATCCCACGCAGGCTAGCCGAGCATAGTCTCAACATATTGATGGGATAAAAGCCGGTCAAGCAGACACTACGTCGGTTTTTAGAGCCTAAACGACAAGCTATGGGAGAGGAGCTAGCCAAGTTACTCGAAGCTGGATTCATCAGAGAAATAAAACACCCAGATTGGCTAGCAAACCTGGTGATGGTACCAAAGAAGGATAAATCCTGGCGCCTATGTGTCGATTTCAAGGACCTCAATAAGGCTTGCCCTAAGGACCCCTTCCCCCTCCCCCGCATAGATCAAATTATCAACGCTACCACACGACACGACTCATTGTGCTTCCTCGACGCATACTCCGGATACCATCAAATCAAGATGACAGAGTCCAATCAAGCCGCAACGACATTTATCACCCCATACGGCCCCTTCTGTTTCAACACCATGCCTTTCGGGCTCAAAAACGCTGGTGCTACCTACCAACGCATGATTCAGACATGCCTGAAAAAACAAATCAGCAAAACAGTTGAGGCATACGTGGACGACGTGTTCATCAAGACCAGACACATCGAATCTTTAATAGACGACCCGAGGCTCACATTCGACAACCTCCAAACATAGGACATCAAGCTCAATCCGGAAAAATGTGTTTTCGGCGTTCCCGCTGGAAAGCTGCTGGGCTTCATCATTTCCAACAGAGGAATTGAGGAAAACCCGACTAAAATCCGAGCTTTGTCATAATTGGCTACCCCAACAGACCTCAAAAAATCCAAAAATTAACTGGATGTGTGGCTTCCTTAAGCCGCTTTATCTCCCGATTGGGGGAAAAGGCACTACCTCTTTATCGCCTTCTTCGACGCACCGAACACTTCGAGTGGATGGATGCGGCGACGGTCGGACTGGAAGAATATAGGCCCTCCTGGCCAGCAACCCAATCCTGGCCGCACCAAACATTGGCGAACCCATGTTTTTATACATAGCTGCAAAATACCAAGTTGTAAGCGCAGTGCTCGTCGTCGAACGGACATAAGGTCCCGCTTCAAAAGCCAGTATACTACGTATCCACTGTCCTCACACCATGCAAGTCACGGTACCCCCATTATCAATAGATAGCACACGCGGTCTTCAAGGCATCCCGGAAACTATGACACTACTTCCAAGAGTATTCAATCACGGTGGCCTCCGAAGTACCACTCAACGACATAATAAATAACCGTGATGCCATGGTCTGGATTGCTAAGTGGGCCATTGAGCTCCTCCCGCTCGACATTACATATAAACAGCAGCGAGCCATTAAATCGCAAGTACTGGCTGACTTCGTCGCCGAATGGACAGAAGCCAAACTCCATAAAGAGTACGGCGCATACTCCAATTGGATCATGCACTTTGACGGCTCTAAAATGTTGGCTGGTCTGGGAGCGGGTGTTGTCTTGACATCCCCCACCGGAGATACAGTCCAATACGTACTCCAAATACTATACACAGACTCCAACAATGCAGCCGAATACGAGGCTCTGTTGCATGGTCTTCGGATGGCTGTCTCCATGGGCTTCCAGTGCCTAGATGTGCGTGGGGATTCAAACCTCGCAATATTTCAAATAAATGGAGACTTCGATGCCAAGGATCCGAAAATGGCGGCTTATCATAATGCCGTCCTCCAAATGTCAGCTCGATTCGAGGGGCTTAAATGTCATCATGTGGTTCGGGAAAACAATCAAGCGACGGATATCCTTGCCCGCATCGGCGCTAAGCGCGACCCCATCCCACCTAACATCTTCCTGGAAAGGCTGTTCAAGCCATCTGTGGTGTGGCAAGGGGAGACCGGCAATACTAGTCCGGATCCGACCACAACCCCAGATTCCAAACACACTGACATAATCGGAGGCTCTGCCACCGAAATAACACCTTCGGCCCATCTGATCATGGATATCATCGCCCCATGGACCGAACCCTTCTTAGCCTACCTAAATAGGTAAGAACTCCCCGAGGATCAAAATGAGGCACGCTGCATTGTGCGACGCTCTAAAGCCTACAAGGTCCACGCGGGAGAGCTTTATAAGAAAAGCGCTACCGGAGTACTTCAAAGATGTATCTCCGAAGAGGAAGGGCGGCAACTCTTGGCTTAAATTCATGCTGGACTCGACGGCCACCACGCCGCACCTCGGGACCTTGTAAGCAAGGCCTTCCATACATGTTTCTACTGGCCGATCAGCCTGGGCATTCGGGTACCCGTACCCGTTACCGAACCCGAACCGAACCGTAATACCCGAAATGTCGGTTAATTCGGGTATCGGTCTTCGGTATGGTTCTTATTTTCAGACTGTTCGGGCTTCGGGTAAGGGTTCGGTTACCACTCTCAAAAACCCAAAAAAACCATATTAACCGAAGTTTATATAACCAACGTCTCACACAATCACTGGGTCACACATGCGGCTGCGCGGCCTAGGCCCAACTCACCTCTCCCCACTGCTCGTATAAAGCCTCCCACCCTCACAGTCACACGAAACCCTCGGCGGCTCGACCCCTCCTCCCTCTCGTCCTAACCCTAGTCTCCAGCGGCGGCGGAGGCGGCGGCGGCGGTGACACGGGAGGTGGGATGGCGCGTCGGGGCGTGATGGCGTGAGGCACGCGGGCAGGTCATGATGCTGTAGCGATGCGCTGAAAGAGCCGCAGTTGCTGGATCGAGTGGAGACGGAGACGCGCGAGCCACCGGCCGGAGTCAACGCACTGAGCACGGTCGACGACAGCAACAACAAGTGATCAACGTGAGTGGTAAGTCCCTTGACTTTGTCACTCCCCAAGTTTCACTTTGTCCCGATTTAGATGCTCAATTGCTCAAGTAGTCAAGTGTTCGTTGACTTGTTGGTGTATGGGCTGTAGGCGTGTAGCTAAAATTTATATAGATAGTGAGTTTGAGTCCCGATTCAGATGCTCAAGTACTGTAATTACTAGTATGTGTATGTAGATAGCAGATTGTTTTGACACCTTATGCAAACAACAAAATTGATGTATGTGTATCAGTGTATGCAGAGTTGCAGACAACAGACTTGTTAGTTCACTAGTTGTAGATAAAGTGTACTATTAGGCTAAATTCTACTGTTAAATGTACTATTTCCTGTAACTATGAGTGAAGTTATATATTGTACTATTTATTTCATCTTACTTATACTGTTATATTTTCTGTAACAAATTTTCACTTCTCATTGCTAATATGTTAGGCTAAATAGTTGTGTCATTTGTTGTTTGTAGATGGCAGAACAAAGTTCTCGTATTTCGCATTCAGGCATGTCCCCTTACAACGCTTTGAACTTGGAGAAGGACAGTCATGATGGGCAGAAGCTCCCCAATCAGCAGCAGAAGGAGACGACCGGGGCTGAGAAGAATACAGAAAATGCCAAGAAAAGGAAGGAAATGGCTCCACGGTCGGAAGTTTGAAATCATTTTAGCAAGGAAGTAAATGCCACGACAACAACATGCAACTATTGCAAAAGTGAGCTTGCTTGTGGTTCTAAAAGGAATGGTACATCATCCTTGTTGAAGCATTTGACAACCTGCAAGAGAAATCCTCATAGCATCAAGGATGACAAGCATCCAACTCTACAAGCTACTCCGAATCAGGGGGATGCTAGTAAGTGTTCACTCACTACCTGGAGATTTGATCAGGATAAGCTTAGAGATGCTTTGGCTGAAATGGTAATTGTGGATGAGCTTCCATTTGCAATTGTTGAGAAGCCAGGATTTAGAAGGTTTGTGGCAAAGGCTTGTCCTCGTTTCAATGTCCCATCCAGGAGGACGGTTACTAGAGATTGTGTCCGTATTCATTATAGGGAGAAAGTCAAGCTAAAGAAATTCTTCAAAGAATCTTGTGAAAGAGTTTGTGTAACTACCGACACATGGACATCTTCCCAAAAGCAGAATTTTATGTGTGTGACAGCCCATTTTATTGACAATGACTGGGTTCTGCATAAGTGGATCATTGGGTTTTTCTTGGTGAGGGGTCATAAGGGGGAAGACATTGGGAAGAACCTGGAGAAGTGTTTGGTTGAGTGGGGCATAGATAAGGTGTTTTCAGTAACAGTTGACAATGCCTCACCAAATGATGGAGCGGTAAGCTACATAAAGAGGATCATGAACAGTGCCAATGCAAGCATAGGGAGAGGAGAATATATGCACATGAGATGTGCTGCTCACATTCTGAACTTGATAGTTACCGATGGGCTAAAAGAGTTGGATATCTCGGTGAAGCGAGTCCGTGCTGCAGTCAAGTTTGTTAAGAATTCTCCAGCTAGAATTACTAAGTTCAAGAAGTGTGCTGAATTAGAGAAGTTGGCAAATAAAGGTTTCTTGTCACTTGATGTATGCACTAGATGGAACTCCACATTCTTAATGCTGAAAGCTGCAGCCACATATGAGAAGGTGTTCGTGAGGTATGAAGAAGAGGACCCATACTTTGCAATTGAGCTAAATGGCGACAAAATGCCAGGAGTGCCTCAACCAGAAGATTGGGATAATGCTTCAAAGATGGCAGAGTTTCTTGAGCATTTCTATAAGCTTACCCTTCGTGTTTCAGCCTCAAATCATTGCACATCTCACATCTTCTTCCATCAAATTGCTGATATCATTGTCTTGCTGAGGGCTTGGTGTGGAAGTGGAGACCCTTTGCGGAGAGAGATGGGAGAAAGGATGCTGGACAAGTACAACAAGTATTGGGCAGATCACAAGAGCTTCAACATCTTGATCTTTGTGGCTGTTGCTCTTGATCCAAGATACAAGTTGTCAAATTACATCAAGATTGCAACTTTTGAAATGTTTGGGCAGATCAATGGAGAGGAAGTGTGGACAAAAATGAATACAACTCTTACAAATCTGTTCCAAGAGTATTTTAAGTTATATGGTCCAACTGAGCAAGAAGTGCAGCCTGATGATGCACCTAGCTTTGAAGAGGACAGCAGCGAAAGCTTGATGAGTTCCTTGATTGCAAAGAGAATGAGAATGAATGACTGTGGAATCAGCATTAGCCCTTCGAAGTCTGAACTTGAAAAGTATCTTACAGAGGATAATGAAGCAAATAGCAGCTAATTCAACATTCTTGAGTGGTGGAAGGTCAACTCATCTAGATTCCCTGTGCTATCACATTTAGCTCGTGATGTCCTAGCTTTCCCAATATCTACAGTCGCATCAGAGTCAGCTTTTAGCACCGGTGGACGCATTCTTGATGAGTTTCGAAGCTCGCTCACTCCATTCATGGTGCAGGCACTAATTTGTACTCAGGATTGGTTGCGAAGAGAAATTCCTGTTAACAATGAAGAGAATGAAGAGCTACTTGCCAACCTAGAGGATGGTAATTATGAAAACAAGATACTCTTAGATATGTGCTTTCCATTTTGTTCATACTTACATTCTCTTGCTTACTCCATTTATTTCAGCGGTACTTCAAGAATTGTCTAATCTGAGCGTTGCTAATGCTAAGTCCGGTACAAGTGCTGGTGTCCACATCACCATTGATGACATCGGATCATAAGTCTTGGTGAGTAAAATTCTTGCAAGATTTCCCCTGTAACTTGCATGTTGTTTTCAACTTGATATGCTGGAAACTATGGTGGGAAAGTGGAAATGATATGCATGATCTCATATACATATCACCTTAATGTTACGCAAGATTTCTGTTTTAATTTGTTTTGCACTATATTCAAGTGATTTTCGTTCCACTTTTGTAGGGAATACCAGAAGAACATCAAGTGTGCCACCAACCTAAGGAACACTCTCAGCTCACTCTCAGCCTCTCTTCTTGTGTTCTATCTTCTATGGTTTTCTCAGCTTCACCCTCAAGGATACTTCATACTTGTTAAGCCCTTAAAATATTAGCTATGGTTATCTCAGCTTGGACCTATTACTTGTGTCCTGTGTGTGTTTGTGACTGTTTGGACCTATTCAGCTTGAACCATGTTTATTGTGTGTTTGGACGACTTGTGTTGTGCACTGGTGTGTTGGGAGCTATCACCTATGAGAGTATGAGACCATGATGTGAGTCTATTATTGTCAAATTTGATGTCATGTTGCTGAATGCATGAATCTGTGCCTGAGTTGTCCACTTGCGTAACTGAATTTGCACTTGCACTATGCATTTCTGCTTTGCACTTGCATATCACCTCAGACTAAATTTGTGCTTTTGTTATATCTGATTTTTTTGCAGCTGTGATTGTGAGGCTATGTTGCACTGAATTTTTAAACTTTGAATTTTGTACAGTATGTTGGTCTGAATATTTCGGGCTATGGGTACCCGAATTACCCGAACTGAAATTTTCGGGTAATTTGGGTACGGTTCCTTTTCTGGCAGACACAAGTTCGGCTCTCATTTTCAACTACCCATATTACCCGTAAACCGAACTAACCGAACCGAATAAACCGTATTACCCGAACGCCCAGGCTGACTGACCGACAGCCCGAGTAGACGCACAGGACCTCATCCAACATTGCGCCAGTTGCCAGCTCTTCGCCAACCAAGCCATATGCCGCCCACCGCTCTCCAAACAACCCCCATAACTTGGCCTTTTGCGGTCTGGGTGCTCTATATGGTCGGACCCCTTAAAGGAGGAAGCCATAAGAAAAAATATTTGTTGGTCATGGTAGATAAATTCACCAAATGGATAGAGTCCAAACCAGTTAAAACGGCCGAATCCGGACCAGCGATAGACTTCATATCAGGGCACCGTTATGGTGTCCCCCACAGCATCATCACTGATAATGGCTCCAATTTCACAGCCGATGAGGTGAAAACTTGGTGCGGCAACATGGGCATTAAGCTCGATTACGCCTCTGTCTATCACCCTCAAACAAACGGTCAAGTCAAACGAGCAAACAGTCTTATTATGAGAGGCATCAAACCCACACTAGTGCGATTTCTAAAGGAATCAAACATGCACTAGGTCGAGGATCTTGACTCCGTACTATGGGGGCCGCGGACCACACCAAATCGCACTACCAGATAGACACCCTTCTTCATGGTGTACGGCGCAGAGGCGGTATTGCCCTGCGATAGTATTCATGACTCACCTCGAGTGCACATGTATGAAGAGAGAGAAGCCGAGCTTTATTGGCATGACAACTTAGATGCCCTGGAGGAGGAGCACGACGTCGAAAAAGCCCGTTCCACATTTTATCAGCAACAGGCTCGCAGGTATCAAAGCAGAGAAGTACGGGCTAAAACTTATAATATTGGCAAACTCATTCTACGCCTGCCGGAGAAGAAAAAGGACAAGCTCAAACCCAAGTGGGAGGGTCCCTTCATCATTGATAAAGTTCTCACCGGAGGAGCATACCGCCTGCATGATGCATGAGATAATCGACTCGAGCCGAACCCATGGAATGCGGCCTTACTCCAAAGATTCTAAGCCTAACGTTGAACTCTTTGTTCGTCTCCTTCCCTTTGCTCTATTTTTTTACTTTTTAGTTATATACTTTCTCTTTCCTTTTATGTCTCTAAAGCTTTAGTGTGCGTCGACTACACACTCGTGACGCGCTAATCTTCAAGTATGTGCGCTAATTATACCTGGGGGCTTCCTATACAGAAGCTTAATATAATTATCTTCCGGGTATCACGCCCACTACATATGTGTCCCTTTTTGAAAACTAGTCAGAAGGTAGGGAGTCTAGGAGTAGGAAGATGAAATCCTTCATGTTATCTGTCACTCTATACTGAAGTAAGCCAAAATCTGTTTTGAATCTAGCTAGCCAGGAATTGTAGGAGGGGCTGATATTTCTAAAAAGCTTGTCATTCCTCTCCTTCCATATACTCCAAGATGCTTGTAGAAAGGCCTCCATGAACATGGGTTTGTGCCAATTGCGTTTGGCCGTTTCCAACCAAGCCAGCCGTGTGGTATGATGTTCAGGGTTCATCCCAAGTTTTGACCAACAGTACCTGCTGAACGGGCAGTTCATGATCATGTGGTCCACATCTTCTTCTGTTTGCCCGCAAAGGAGGCAGGTTAGATCATCTCCCACATTATAGTGCCTTCTCTTGAGCATTTCTCTTGTATTGAGGCAATCTGAGAGGAGAAGCCAACCGAAGACTTTTATCTTGATTGTGACCTTGGATTTCCACATCCAATGGTATGTCTTGTGTGCTTTGACATCCCTGAAGCAGAACTTATAAAACCTTCATGCAGTATATTCTGTAGAGCCCCAGGAATAAGACCAGAAGTCTCTAGTGGTCGGGTCATCATTTAAGACAATATGGGCCACAAGGCGCTGGATGTGGCGAACTTCTACATGGGCCTCAATGGATAGGGGTAGTTGAAACGCCTCATCTAAGGAAGAGATACGCAGAAAGCTTTGAACTGAGACATCCTCATTCTTGGCAAACGAAAATGCAAGTGGGTGTGAGTCTGCTAGGGGCTGATCAAGCCAGAGGTCTTTCCACATGAGCACATTATCCCCACGGTTAACCTCAACTTTGGAGATGCCACGGTAGATTGGAGTTAGTTTGAGGACATCTCTCCACCAAAAAGAGCCACAAGGATAAGAAGCATGCGAAATCTTGTCTGTGTAGTATGTAGACCAAATGAGATCAACCCAGGGGAGGTCATGCTGATTATAGAATTTGTGAAAATATTTTAGGAGAAGGGCGTCACTTTGAATTTTTAAATTGATGATCCCGAGGCTTCCGCTCTCTTTTGGGCGACAAATCCTATCCCAGGCAACCAAAGAATTGCATTTCTCTCCCTGCTCCGTCTTTTTTGTCCAAAGACATTTCTGCCGAAGCTTATCCAGTAGTTCCAAGATTTTTGGAGGAAACTTGAGTGTGCATAGAGCAAAGGTGATGAGCGAGGTGATGACAGTGTTTAGCATTGAGAGTTTGGCCCCACACGACATCATAGATAGAGTAGAGGATAATCTTCTTTCCACAGAGCATACCATCGGCATTAGGTCTTGGACAGAGGGTTTACCAGTCCCCAAGGGAAGTCCTGGGTAAGTGAAAGGCATAGTGCCAACTTTGCATTCAAAGATGTCAGCAAGTTCATTTGTAAGGGCATCATCACAATTCATTGGAATGAGTGTGGACTTATGGAAATTTATCTTGAGACCAATGGAGGTGGCGAAATCATTAAGGATCCCTTTGATAGTATGTGCTTGAGCTGGACACGCTGGCATGATAATTATTGTGTCATCCGCATATTGAATAATAGGGTAATCAAACTATCACTGTCTTTCAAAGGGCAGGCGGATCTTCCCTTGTCAGAAGGCGTCATTAATGGCAGCTTGAAGGAGATCGGCTGCAATAACAAATAGGAGGGGGGACAAGGGGTCTCCTTGCCGAACACCACTTTTGCAGTGGAATTGTCTGCCTGGAACACCGTTTAGAAGCACAGAAGATTTACCAGAAGAAAAGATAGAATTGATCCATGAAAGCCACTTGTCATTGAATCCCATATGTTTCATAATCTCAAGCATAGCACCATGTTCAATTGTGTCGAATGCCTTGGCGAAATCAAGTTTGAGTAGAACTATTTTCTTCTTGGACACTTGTCCTTGATGGATGTACTCGAAGGCCCAAGCAAGGCAGTCTTGTATAGTTCTTTGTTTGATGAAACCGTATTGATTGCGATGAACCAGCTTGAGGATGATCTTTTGAAGGCGATTGGCCAAAAGCTTAGTGATTATTTTGAGACAGCAATTTAGTAGTGTGATAGGCCGAAAGTCCTTGAGGGTCTCAGGCGAAGGGACTTTTGGAAGTAGTGTGATTAAACCCTCATTGATACTTTCCAGGTTTATTGTTCCTTCATGAAACTGCTCACAAAGTTTGTAGAAATCTTCTTTGATTATGTGCCAGCAAGATTTAATGAAGTGACCCGTGAATCCATCGAGGCCTAGAGCTCTATCAGCCGGTATTTCTTTGACAACATCATCGATTTCTTGTTTGGAGAAAGGAACAGTAAGTAGGTCCAAGTCATCAGTTCTTTTGATGATATTAGGAAGATCAAATTTCATAGAGTAGCCATAATAGGAGCCCAGCATGTGCTTGTATGTATGGTAAATAAGAGCCTCTTTTCCAGCATGGTCATCCACAGATGTGTCATTATCGAGGCGAAGATTGGTTATATTATTTCTTCTATACCTTTTAGAAGCAAAGGCTTTAAGAAATTTAGGGTTCTCATCTCCAAATTGAACCCATCAAATTGTGCATCTTTTTTCCGGTATTGCTGCTGATAGTTTAACAGACGAAGAATGTGTTTTTTAAGGATTGTCCTAAAGTTTCATTCTAGAAGTGTCAAAACCCTTTTATTTTCTCGAGCATCTAGATCTGCCAGAGTGGAGTTTGAATTTTCAATTGCAATGCTAAGTTTGGATATCCTTTTACTCCAGTGCTTGAGTTCATATCTCAGCATTTTAAATTTGCGGCAAAGCACAGTGGAAGCATTTGTAGAATTAACTGATCTATTCCAAACCTCTGAGACCAGCTACATAAACCCTGGGTGTTGCACCCAGAAGGATTCAAACCTGAAGATGTTACTTTTTGGAATAGTAGTTTCAATGGTCACTACACAGGGAATGTGATCAAAGATTGGCTTCCCAAGGGGTTTTACCAAAGTCTTTGGATATGTGCTAGTCCAATTAGTGGAGGTTAGAAACCAATCCAATTGTTCAAGTAAAGGATGTTGTTGCATGTTACTCCATGTATATGCCCTGCTCTTAATTGGTAGTTCAATGAGCCCCTGAGATCGGATAAAGTCATTGAATGTGATCATGTCATTAATGTTGCCACCTGGTTTATTGCGATTAGAAGGACTTTAGATGTAATTAAAATCACCAAGTAGTAACCAATCTTCAGTAGCAGGAATGTTTAAGTTCAAAAGCCAATTAGTGTAATCCACTCTGAGATCGCCTTGACAGGGTCCATAAATGTTTACGAGGGTCCATTCTTGGGCCGATTGTGTGGATTTGAATTTAATTACTAGAGCGAATTCTTCCTCCATAAGTACCGTACCTGTGAAAATAGAGTTGTTCCAAATTGTTGCAATACCTCCAGAAGCTCCTTGAGAGGGAATATAAGCATATTTATCAAACCTTTTAGGACAGCAAGACTTAATGAACACATTATCAAAAGAGGGCTTTTTGGTTTCTTGCAAGCAAATCACGGCACAACCACTAGAGGAAACATCGTTCGATAAAGCCAAAAGCTTAGGGTCTGAGTTCAGGCCCCTGACGTTCCAACAAAGCACGTTCCAGTTTGAAAGAAGTACCATTTAAAAGCTAGAAAAGAAACAATACGAAATTAAGCATTGGATGGGCCACCCTCCTGATCAGTGAGAAGCACCTCTTCAGTGAGTTCTTCAGGAGGAATGGCACACCGTGTGGAGCCAATCTGCTGTATCTCATGGATTGACAGTGGTGGGGGCACTTCAGCATCGTGGTTGTCAGATAATTCAGTTAAGACAACTGCAGAGGCCATATTTGGGATTACTCTTTGTTTAACTTTGGAGGTCTTGGCCTTGCTAGCAGAGATGTGGGGCACCTTGAAGCTGTCGTACTTGTTCGAGCGATTGCTACGGCAAACCTGCATGATAGAGATTGGGGCTTTGCTTTTACCACGTTTTCCCTTAGACACTCCAGCAGAGGAGGCCCCAGGCACAGAATCTGAACCAGTCATCGCTAATTCATTAGAAGGTGCGATCAGAGCATCATTGAGCTCAGTAATAGTGACAGTGCTGGCCTGAACATTTGGTGCTTCAGTATCAGCAAGAGACCAAAGATGCGTGGAAGTGCTGTAAGTACCTGCAGCATCAAAGAAGGTGACAGTAGCAGAAGCATCTAACTGTCCATCTTCAGAATTGCTCACCACTAACTCAATTTTCAAACTTGCGGGCTTAATACCATAACCATGTGCCCAGGGCCCAAAGGTGGCCAGGGTGGGCATAATCCTGCTAGACAAGAAGTTTGTAATAGGCACATATGACAGAGGTTCATTCAAAAGCATGGAGCTGATCATCTCAGAATCTGCAGAAAAACTAATGTTGATGCCAGCATTTGAAACCTGAATGTTGAACTGAAGGTGTTGCAGAGCCATTTGAGGGCCAGAGAAATTCTCAGCGGGGCTGTTACTGACCACCAACTCTTGAGTGGTAGCAGGACTGAAGACCAGAGAGCTGCTGCGCTGCAAGGCTTGTAGAATGTTGACTGGGACAAGCACCATAGCCTCAGAGTCAGAGCTAGTGGCAGAGCTGCTTTGAGTGGAAATGGAGTCGTTCCAAGCTGCAGCAGGGTTGTCCAGGAGATTATTAGGCGGAAGGATACCATCATTAACCTGCAGTCCTTTATTGGCTAACCACTCCTGGAAGTTATACAGAGCCGGGGGAGTGTGTGGAGGCGAAGGTGGCCATTCACCCCAGTTTGGTTGGAATTCCACTTCCACATTCTGAGGACCTTCAACATTATATGCATCGATGTGACTTAAGTTTTGGCCAAGCTGGGTTGCCTGGCTCCTGTGTTTATGCCCTACGTTCCCGTTAGTTCGGCTAGGGCATAAGGGGAGCACCTCTGCGATTGTTACTGCCGGGTACTCCGGACATGTCCCTCAGACTGGGTGAAGCCGAAAGCTAGTGTTCTTAAGGGAATATTTGGTCGGTGAACTAAAGATGTTTTTACCTATTACAATACAAACTCCCAGATGTTGCATATACTACGTTTTTTCCGCACTTCGAACATGCACATTAATGCATGCGTACCTAGGGAAAGGAACCCTTAACAGAACTATTCTCTCCATGTAATATAACATAGCTAGTTGGGTACTTCTCTATTCAAGCAATTATGAACCCTAAACCTGGTTTCCACGCGTACCCTGGTTTATATAACTGAACGGGTATTCGGAAACACTCCGAACTGTCGAGTACGGAGGATGAAGCGAAAAGGTCCACCATGACAAATGATTTACAATCCGGCTAGGGACAAGTATGTCAATTGAAGTACATAGTCACTTAGACTCAAATACTTCTTCTTCTATGCCATCCAACAGGCTGTCTAGCCTACAATCCTATTGGGAATACTTTGTGGCTAATCCTACAAGGTCATATACCAGACTAACGGGAATTTCTTTCCCATCTGACCCTACAGGTCCGACCCGGGCCATGTGATTCGGATCGAGCTTGGTATACCATGTTTTTACCATAGCCCAAGCTTCCCTTGCACCTTGTCGACAGGCAGATATCTTCCATAGTCGGAAATGCCGCTACGCTCCCTTGAGTAGCTGTACAAGCTCCCCCATGCTTCCTGACAGGGAGGAGGATGGCCACAAGGCCTTGGCGACACCCTGCATCAACTGCCGAACTTGTTAGTGCAGCTGCGAAAGCTCTTGCAGCAGATCGCTTGAGGATCCGGGCATCTCCTCTTTGGGACGACCAGTCAGCATACCTACAGACATAACTCTATTAGCCCATTTCTTTGCCGAACTATATAAAGCTTCGTTTGAGAACATACTAAAAATGCCGCGTTGAAGCCTTCTATTCTCCTTCACAGAGTAAGCTAGCTGGGCCCGAACATCTTCCAATTCTACGCTCAGCCGGGTATTGGCATCCTGGAGATCATTTTTCTCCCGCCTGACCCGTGTAAGTACACGCTCGCCAGCGTCTAATTGTCGTTGAGCTCTTTGTTTATCCTCTTTTAGGATCTCCGGATTCACTCCAGGATTATCTGCGGAATCTATTGTTAGATCTGCAACGTGCCGAACACCAAATGGTACACATGATTACGTTTTTTCTCGATAGAGAGAAACATTACCAGATGAGACCTTCTTGGATTCCTCCATTTTGGCAGCTACGGCCCTTAGCTAGGATTGACACTTCTCCAGCTCTTGAGACAAAAGGGTATTCTTCTCTGTCAGAACCTGTTCATACAATGATCCTTAAATCAGTTGTGCCAACTGTTTCAAGTCTCAGGGGCTACTGATATACATAATTATTAGATTTTTCTTACCCATATATCTTTTAAATACTGGTTTGTGGCTCTAGCAAGCCCATCTTGAGCAGCTCGGATGTACGCGTCTCCCAAGTTGAAGGCACTGAAAGCCTCTTCGGAAAAACTAGAGTTGCGGAGTGCGGCCTGCCGACGCCGATGATTCATAGCACCCTCCACCTCGGAATTTGTAGCGGATATTATATCCAAATCCTCTATAGGAGGATCGTCCGGTGTCGTCCCCGTGTTAGCCTCCACCCTCGAGATCGGTTCCGGAATCCGGCTGGTAGAGGCGTGACGGGCAGGATCCCCGGACATAGTCCGACGAATGTTCTTTCTGCCAAGACACAACGAATATTGTTATATTTTAAGATGACAATCACGGAGCATGTTTGAAACCATACCTCTTCGATGGCGTCTCGGCCATGTCTCTGCTCGCTTTCCTTTTTGGAAGCCTACCTGGCTTGGGAGCCCCTTGTTGGGAGGAGCCCGGGATAGTCGACAATGATGGCTACCAAGGTGTCGTCGCAGCTCGCCTGGTAAAACACCCTGTTTCCAAGCTCCACAAATATGTCCGTATCCTCTTCGAGTCCGGGGTCAAGGGCCCTTGTTATGGTCCTCTGGCCGTGGAGGCGGGTTGTGGATCTTCGTCATAGCTTTCCGCCATTCCTGTTATGGACGAGCGAGGTAAATATTTATGATGAAAGACTGCGGGAATGAATAGAGTTGAGTAAGGGATAGCAACTCACCTAGCTAGGGGGGTTGTACATGGAAAATCCATCCCGTGGCTTAATGCGGATGAACTCCTCTTCTTCTCCTATGTATAAATCGGACAATATTTTCACCAGAGCAGTGGCGGAGTCTGGACCTTTCCGACCGCAGCGGGTGGCATCGTCTTCTCTGCTGAAGTGCCACATGGGACGCCCTCGATACTGGAGTGGTTGTACCCCCCGCATTATGCTTATTGACATAACCTCAATTATTGTCAATCCGGATTGGGCAAGTGTTTTCATCCTTCCCATCAATTGAAGGACCTCTCTATTATCTTCCTCCTAGGGGCTCCGGGGACGCCAGCTACGGCGCTTCTTCAACGGGGCATTTGTGAACTTAGGAAGACCCATTCGGATTGGGTTAGGAAGGGAGACGTCCTCTATATAAGACCACTTGGAAGGCCGATCTTCGGATGTCTTCTTCGGAGTGTCGGACAGGTATCCGGTCCCGGCGATGCGCCATATCTCGTCTCCGCCCACTTGGAATATTGATCCCTCTTGATTGCGAGGGACGAGGCAGAACAACCTCTTCTATAGCTTGAAATGAGCTTCGCAACCAAGAAATAACTCGCAAAGGATGACATAACCTGCGATGTGCAGGATGGAGGCAGGGGTGAAATTGTGTAGCTAGAGGTCATAGTAATTCAGGAGCCCATGAAGGAACAGATGGATTGGGAATCTGATGCCCCTCAGCAAATAAGGGACGAGGCACACTCGCTCCCCCCTGGATGGGTTGGGAAAACTCTCCGCTTGCTTCCTACCGTCAAAGGTGGCTAATCCGGCTCGAACGGGGACAAGATATGTAGGTGGAAGAAACCCATGGGTCTACAACTTCACCAATTGGCCGTGGGGTACGGTACACTTCTCCCAGTCACCTGGCTTGGCGCTATAGGGGAAAGAGGAAGAGCTGCGGGGGCCGGCCATGATGGGATGGTTTTTTCAGACGCACTCGGATGATTCCTCGCTTGGGGAAGATTGTGTGATTTGGATCTGAGGATCCCCGTCTCTTTAATAGATGATTTATTTACATGGTCAGGGTGGCAAGTGTAAAAATGCCCCGACTTCTCGCATTCGCTCGACACATGGAGGCTGACACTATTAAGGTACAGAAGTCGATGAGTGTAACATTAAATGGGAAGCTAGACACTGCTCGTTACAACACGTACTTTGGATAATTCGGAGAAGGAACCCGCCTTGCAATGCCGAAGACAATCTGCCTCCCAGACTCATCGTCATTGAATCCTGGTTTGGGGGCTACTAAGGGAGTCCTGGATTAAGGGGTGCTCGGACAGCCGGACTATATGCTTATGCCGGACTACTGGACTATGAAGATACAAGATTGAAGACTTCGTCCTGTGTCCGGGTGGGACTCTCCTTTGAGTGGAAGGCAAGCTTGGCGATTCGGACATGTAGATTCCCTTCTCTGTAACTGACTGATGTAACCCTAGCCCCCTCCGGTGTCTATATAAACCGGAGGGTTTAGTCCGTAGGACAAGAACAATCATAATCACATGCTAGCTTCTAGGGTTTAGCCTCTATGATCTCGTGGTAGATCAACTCTTGTAATACTCATATCATCAAGATCAATCAAGCAGGAAGTAGGGTATTACCTCCATAGAGTGGGCCCGAACCTGGGTAAATATCGTGTCCCCCGCCTCCTGTTACCATTAGCCTTAGATGCACAGTTCGGGACCCCCTACCCGAGATCTACCAGTTTTGACACCGACAGCGGGTCATCAGCAGGATTATCTGGTTGTTTCAGAGAGGTCTCAGAGATTGGTGCTTGTTTTTTCGGCTCACGAGCTTTGGGATCTTCTGTGGGCTTGGTTGTTCTGCCCTTTTTGCTAGGCTTTGCTTTCCCACTGCAAGAGGATTCAGAAAGTCACTATGAATTTAGACATGTTAAACACATGTTTAAGTTGGTACTGAGGGGCAGTCTTGAAAGGGGGAAGCTGAGTTTGAGTAGAGTCGCCACACAAAGAATGAGAAGTCCCCTGATAATTCGAGTCAGAATATGAAGTACTGGATGAATAATATCTGGGTTAAAATAAGTAAGAGTCGGATTTTTTGAATACCTCATTCCGGCATTTGCGTGGGGCTAGCGTGTTAGGCAAACTGGAGGAAAGTTCTCCGCCTCCACTGTTCCGGGTTCTACGTCGGTTCTCATGTTGTTGTTGCTTCAAAATAAAGTTGGGATCCATGTGAGCTAAAGAGTTAGAAAACCTTACTTTCTGGATCACGTGTCGGATTTTTTGTCTTGGCAAACGCTCTGAGTCGGAGGAAATAATGGTTACCTCTTCATCAACCGCCTAGCATCTTTCCGCGTCGTCCTGATAGTAATCAATGTCAATAAGATGGATGAAGAAGGAGCGAAGGGAATCAAGATCTACCTCCGACTCTTCAGATTCATCCATGTTAAATGTATCAGAAGCGGTGGATGTATTTTTCCTTCTCTTCATTGCTTTGGTCTTGGCTCTGGCCTTCTTGGCTGCTTTTTCATCGTATCTCTTATCCCAAAAAGTGGATCTAGCATGAGAAAGTTTACAATAAAAGTTAGGATTTCCAGATTCTACAAGGAGTGAGGTATGAAATATGTAAACTAGACAAGCATACCTCCGGTGCTGGGTTAAGTACGCAGAAGGGATTCAGACCCACTCTGCTGCAACTTTCCAATGTCTCATTGAGAAGAGTCTTGGTCATGTCATTGATAACCTTATCAGTCAAACGCTTTGAATTGTAACGTAGTGGGTCCTTGGTATCACCAGTGTATGTGCACATCAAACCGGGCCAGCGACTTAAGGGTATAATTCTCCAAGCTACCCAGCACCGAACCAGATCAATTCCGGTTAAACCGTTGCCTAATAATGCCCTAACCTTTGAGAAGGTAGGTGCAAGTTTGGCCTGTTCAGCAGTGGTAAGCCGCCGGGAAGAGGATGCTTTGGGTTGAGCCGTTGATCACGATAGCCTGGTAAAGGATTTTCATCAGCAGGAGAAGTGTCTTTGCAATACAATCAGGTTTGATTCCAGTCTTTGGGATGGCTTGGAAGGGAAGCATAAGGGGAAATGGCATCTCTGCGATGCTGAATTGAGATCCCTCCGAGTTCTTGGCTGGGGCCGTCGGTAAATCATTCTGGCGGTTCAAATAGAAATACTCTCTGAAGAGATCAACACTAGGTTCTTCTTGAAGGTATACTTCATAGAAGACCTGGAAGTTGCAAATGTTGTAAATGGAGTTGGGCCCGATATCTTGAGGATGAAGTTGCATAAAGTGCAGAACATCACGGAAGAATTTTGACCCAAGTGGTGAGAAGCCCCGGTTCATGTGATCGGTGAAGACGATAACTTCGTCAGCTTGTGGCAGAGGTTTGTCTTCACCCGGATTAGAAGCACGCCAGTGAACGACGTCTTTGGCCGGTAAGAAACCAATCTTTACATAGTCTTCAAGCATTGCCTCAGTAACAATGGATGGAACCCAGTCGCATGATGTAACTGTCTTGGTCATGGTTGGTTGCACGGCCTACAATAAAGAAATTCAAGATGTCATTAAACCGGAAGGTAGGTGGTGAGTTACAAGTTGTCGTTTCGACCACTATACAAGGATAAAGCTACAGAGATTCAGTTCAGAACAAGCCAGCTTGGTCAAACCGGAAGATGGCCGGATTATGGACTTAAGTGGATGATGGCGGCTTAAGCGGGGCCTAATGCAATATGGCGGGTCGCGGTTTATCTCATAAGCCGCCATGGCAGTTTTGGGGATCTAAATCTATCAAGTGAAAATTTTGCTAAGGGGCAGACAAATAGATTTCACAAGCTGGCGCTATAATTTCGGATCTGTGACAATTCAGAAAAAAATTAGTGAAAGTAAAACCTAAGGTGGTGGCAGTGAAAAAACTTTGATGCATTGAGGTGGTTTTCTATAGGGTGATGCTTTTTCAATGATGAAAATGGTGATAAAACTACTTTCCCGCAAGATCTACAGCCTGTTCAGATTGAAAAGTTTAGGAGTTGAAGAAAGTAATGAAGAACAGCGAAGAACACTGATGAACAAAACACAAACCCTAATATAGATCTAAGAGGAATGTGGGAGGATCACTTACAGGTCATAAAGATCAGGGTGGCGCACCAGAGTTCTTGGTCTGGTCAAGACGACGCAGCGGCCTGAGTTGAGGCAGCGTCTCGAGGTCGCGGCGGCAGGACCGGAGTGCTCGTGCGGCTAAGAGGAGGAAGACGAAGAAGGAAGCGGGAGGGAAAATGAGAAGATACCCCTGTCCCTATTTATAAGGGGGCGAGTACAAGGCATGCACGACAAACGAGGAGGCCGAAATCATCATATGGCTATAGGGACGGCTTGATTTTCGGGATGTTTATTAAGGTAAGGATTAGTTAAGATGTTTCGGGATGTTTATTAAGATAGGATCAGCAGAGGTGCCACAGTTTTCTGGTGGCGGGTGAGGGAGTCCTAGATTAAGGGATCCTCGGACAGCCGGACTGTATGCTTATGCCGGACTGTTGGACTATGAAGATACAAGATTGCAGACTTCGCCCCGTGTCCGGGTGGGACTCTCCTTTGTGTGGAAGGCAAACTTGGCGATTCGGATATGTAGATTCCCTTCTCTGTAACCGACCTGATGTAACCCTAGCCCCCTCCAGTGTGTATATAAATCGGAGTGTTTAGTCTGTAGGACAAGAACAATCAAAATCATAGGCTAGCTTCTAGGGTTTAGCCTCTACAATCCCGTGGTAGATCAACTCTTGTAATACTCATATCATCAAGATCAATCAAGCAGGAAGTAGGGTATTACCTCCACAGAGAGGGCCCAAACCTGGGTAAACATCGTGTCCCCCGCCTCCTGTTACCATTAGCCTTAGACGCATAGTTTAGGACCCCCTACCCGAGATCCGCCGGTTTTGACATCGACAACTGGGAAGAAGCTCTACTATTGGAATGGTTATAGCATAACCGAGGAAAACTGGGAGCAAATCCCAATTAATGCCAACAATAAAACCTAGAGCTTGCACGTGCTCTCAAGAACTTGAGCATTTCCATATTCATCAAGGTTTTACCAATATCCGTGTCAAGGATCCTGGTAACACAACATACTACCACGACGAACAGCGATGGATGATGCAGATGCAAGGAAGACAACACCTTCTCATATTTCACCTTGGCGAGGCCAAGGAAACAAAATTCTGGATGATCGACCGAGAGACATTTAGCACTTTGCTTCTAATGTTCTCCTTGATGTGCTAGCATAACCCATTCATATATATGGTTTGATATCTAGAACATCAAGTATAAGGTCGGACTTCAGAAACACAAAAATCCATAAGGGACAACTTGGGAGTAAATCCTATGAAATCCTAAGGGGGAGGTGGCCAACTTTCTCAATCAGGATACTACAGTAATAGGTCTTCCGGCTGGGTGTGTTGGCCACCACATCCAATTTATCGGGTTACAGAGAGACCGATACTATAGTTCTTGGGAAATATTCCAACCATCATAACTGCCTGAGATTCAGATCTAGTTGGTGTCAGGATTTCCAGACTCATCAAGTGTAGAAAGAAAAATTAAAGTTTGCAACACAAATCGACGAGATGACATTGCAAGATTCTCAGGAAATGGACTACGGTAGTAAGCTCCAAAACACGAGCTGGTTCTGCTACAAACATGTGAACACATTGTCCCAGACAAGCCTGGGCACGTAGTAGTATTATAATAAAGTCTTTGCATAAGGCATGCTCTTAAGAAGGAACTTCTTCTCCTTGAACAAGTCAATAAGTGGCTTGGTGTGCTAGGGAACACATATAGAATAGAGGCGGCCAACCTATCAAACTATAGAGCACTTCGCACATGTGTGACTAACTTGGGATGATTCCAAGGAAGAAAAAACAATCTTTCTCGAACTCATGGCAGCAACTTACATCAAGTGCACGTGAATTAGAGGAAGTCTCTTCTTTCATCCGAACATTTACCTCATGAACGGGACACGAAGGCAATGCTTACCAAGTTTCCAACACTAGCTTAATGTCCAACGGAATCATGGAGAAGATAAGGATGTTGTCGATGGGCTCAACAACAATTCATCCAGGTTTGCATATAAATGGAATTCCACAATTATGTGAATGCGGTGATAGCATTGGTTAGACCAAAAGATATAATGGAGTATGCTCGAGCAAAAACGACGAGTAAGACAACATTACCAACATTGTTTGTTCTGATTTGATTTGAGGATAGCCCACACTCAAATCAAAGTTTTAATAAGACAATAGGTCCAACAACCGATCATAGGGACCAATCGATGAAGATATAATCTTTCTTCAACACACACAAATATATCCCTTGAAATGAACTAAGCTAGGCAAGCTCTTATCTTCCAACTCTCCAAGTTATTGTTTAGCTTAACCAACTAGCTTAGGGGTATCCAACACAGATTCTTGGAGAATGGCTGGTTTACAAAGAACCAACTTGATCATGAACTCAACATAGTTGTGGTTGAAAGGAAGGAGTCAGTCAAGGAGCATCTGGTTCAAAGGTCGGTTTATTATGTCAATGAGGTGCTGATTGAGTCTATGTAGAGATACCCACATTGGCAGAAGCTGGTTTATGGTGTGTTCATGGCTAGTCGCAAATTGAAGCAGTATTTTCTTGATCATCCCATCACTGTGGTTATCTTTGCTCCTTTGGGGGATATTATTCAAAACAGAGAACCCATAGGTCGGGTAGCTAAGTGGGCCATTGTGCTTGGACCCCATGGTTTAAAATATGTGCCTCATATGGCTATAAAGTCTCAAGCACTTGTGGATTTCATCAATGATTGGACGGAGTTGCAGATGCCTAAGGATAATCCAGATCATACATATTGGACTATTCATTTTGATGGGTCCAGGCAGTTGGAAGGCTCGGGGGCTGGAGTTATATTGACTTCCCCATGAGGTGATAAGTTTTTTTATGTTTTAAGGTTGATGTTCCCTTGTACTAACAATGCAGCTGAATATGAAGCCTTACTCCATAGTCTTCGGATGGCTAAAGAGATGAATCTAAGCCAAGTAAGATGTTTTGGCGACTCAGATTTGGTGTCTCAGCAAGTGTTAGGGACCTGGGATTCCAAGGATCCACTCATGGTGGCTTATCGTCGAGAGGTGGATACTACTGCTGGTCACTTCAAAGGATATCAAGTGGAGCATGTCGATCGAAGGAAAAATGAAGTAGCTGATGCGTTAAGCCGGTTGGGGTCTTAGCGTAAGCCGGTCCACCCTAATATTTTCCTTGATATTTTGCATCACCCATCAGTGAAATTGCCTATGGAGGAAGACTTGGCAGTTCCTGACCCGAAGGCACAATTGGTGGCGGCTCTTCATGTTATCTCTGATTGGACTGTTCCGTATTTTGCTTACATGACCCGGGGCGAGTTACGTGAGGATGAAACTTTGGCCAGGCAGATAACCCGGTAGTCTAAGTTAATGACTATTGTCAAAGGTGAGCTTCACACATGCGGTGTTACAGGGGTGTTTCAAAAATGCATTTCTGCTGAGGAGGGCCGTGAGATTTTAAGGGAGATTCATGAAGGAGATTGCGTTCATAATGCCGGCTCCAAGTCTCTTGTTGCTAAATCTTTTCGTCATGGGTTTTATTGGCTGATGGCTCATGCTGATGCAGAAGATCTGGTCAGTAAATGTGATGGTTCTCAGAAATTCTCAAGACGTGCTCATATGTCGGCTCAAGAGTTGTCGATGATTCCAATTACTTGGCCATTTGCAGTCTAGGGGCTGGATATGGTTGGTCCTTTCAAAAGGTCCAAAGATAAGAATACCCACCTCTTGGTGGCGATTGACAAGTTTACAAAGTGGGTTGAGGCTGAGCCGGTCAGCAAATGTGATGCAGCCACGGCGGTTCAATTCATCAAAAAGGTGATCTTTCATTTTGGGTATCCTCATAGTATCATCACTGATAATGGTACTAATCTGTCTAAGGGAGCAATGAAAGAATTCTATCAACAAGAGCATATCCAGCTTGATGTATCATCAGTGGCTCACCCCCAGTCTAATGGCCAAGCTGAACGAGCAAATCAGGAAATCTTTAGAGGTATCAAGCCCCGGCTTATGGTTCCTTTGCAGAGAACACCGGGTTGTTGGGTGGAAGAGTTGCCCTTAGTGCTTTGGAGTATCAATACCACCCCAACAGATCTACGGGTTACACGCCTTTCTTCATGGTTTATGGAGCTGAGGCGGTTCTCCCTAGTGACATACGTCACGATTCGCCTCGTGTGGTGGCTTATGTTGAAGCTGACAATGAGAAAGCACGTCAGGATGCTATTGACCTGTTACATGAGGAGGGTGACCTTGCGGCGGCTCATTCGAAGATTTACCAGCAAGATCTGCCGCGTTACCACAACCATCGGGTTAAAACCAGAACCTTTCAAGAAAGAGACTTAGTGCTCCGGCTCATCCAGGATCAAACTGACATGCACAAGCTATCCCCACCTTGAGAAGGGCCCTTTGTGGTCATTGAACAACGGATCATACTACCTTATCGATGTTCGAGACCATAAGGACTCACGCACGTCGGAGGAGGAGACCTGCCAGCCGTGGAATATTGCTCATCTTTGGCATTATTACACCCGAGCCACCGACTCTTGTGATGTACATACTTTGTCAATGTATATATTATCATGAATATAATAAAGCCGACATCCCTGATAATTCAGGGGCTCTGTTGTTTCATCTCTAAGAATGAGTCTTTATTGTCACTTCATATGATCACTTGGGGGATTCCTGCTCATTGAGTATAGCTAAATATTACCCTCTTGATCCAGCTTATACACCATGGTTGAAATATACTCGGGTGCTTCCTGATGGAGCATAGCTCTGATTCTGGTTTATAAACCTCGAATGAACTTTAACTTGGGGGCTCATTAGCATAGCTATGACCCTTTAGGCTTGGACGCCTAGGTGTATTCACCAAAAACTCTAGGTTATTCTGCTTGTGTAAATTGGCCACTCCGCCTAGATAATTCTAGAATGACCCGCTGTACTCTTGACATAAATTCTTATAAAGACATTGAACTTGTCAACATTAAAACAGCGATTGGTCATGTGAGGCCCGGCTTACAAGGTTTTGAATTAAGGTTTAACTCAGCGGTTGTGCGGCCCATAAAGGCACTTGGGTTTTAGGCTTGGCGGCCTATGAAAGTGTTGTTTTCTGATTTTTCTTTCATTTGAACATTTTTTGGAGTTTTGTCTCTTATCACATATCAATACATGGTTGAAAAACCAATTAGAGCCATGTTGCCTTACAATTCATGTATATCATTATCCAGAGTGTTCTTAACCCGGCCTGGCTTTGGACTTTAAGTCGCCAGGATGTAATGAGCATATGCTTAGAGCTTCCCGCTCAAGTTTTGGGTTATCACCCCTTGCTGTGTACGACGTTATAAGCCGGCAGTGTGAATATATTGAATAGGGTGTTGTGCCTCTGTCTATGGGCTATTGCCTTTACCACATGACTTCTGATAAGTCGGAAGTATGAACAAATATCACAGGTATGAAATTTATTTCGTTATACAAGGTTTTTTTATAAAATCGGCCCTGATTATGGACTGGTCAGTCCTCAGTGGTTTTTTATATAGGGTATCATGACCCGCCCTGGGATAAACCGCCAGGGCACTTGTTCTCTGTTTATATACAGGGAAAACGACAAGCCAGATCTGCATAATTGATCATACCATTAAGCATAAGGGACGTATTTCCCAATGATGGATCAATAGTGTTATGCAAATAGAACGTGCACGATGGCACGACAGATCAGTACTTAACTAGCCTACTACATGGCTCTGCGAGCCCAAATGGATAAATTGTTTTTTAACAGTTCTTGGTGGTGCAAATCAAGAACCGCCCAGCAGATCAGTTCTCCTGGCCTTGGCGGTTTAAAGCTTCCGGGTCATCCCGCGCCGGTTCTTCTTCTTCCTCCACCATCTGGAAGTCAGACGATGAACAATTGATACCAGTCAAGGCTTGCAATGTCCAGGGCAAAAGTATGCTTACGGATTAGAGGGATAAGATCTACAACTTTATAAGCCGGCGTGGGCATCTTCTGATTTTCTATGGTGTAAGCCGCCGAATATTTGGACATATTAGTTTCTTCAACAAGTAGACTCACCAGAGGACGCACTGCTTTTACACAGGCAACAAAGTCTTTCTTATCAAAAGGAGACCCGCCCTCTTTAAGACTGGGATATCCAGTGGCTAGCTCGGTCGGGTCTAATTCCGACTGCCATGCCTTAGCCCGGCTTAAAGGCGTAAGGGCACTGGCTCTAGCAGCGGACCGCTTGTTTTCTTCAATCCGGGCTGGCAAGACGAAAAGGCTGCTTAAAACATTACTGAGAAGAGATGGTGTTTGCTTGCTTGGGGAGATGGCAGCGATTGTGCGTTGAGCTCCGGTATACAATTGCTCTACTAAGGTATAAACTACCTTGAGCTTTATCAGTGTTTCTTTCCCAAGGTTGCTGCTTTTGGGACCTGCATGGGAGATTATGATTGAGTCACTAGGCGGTTCATAACAAAAGGAAGAAAATGTTGAGATATAAAATGATCTTACCAAAAAATAGCAAAGCTCATTTGATTGATATGATGTTGTAAGCTAGCAAAATTGGTAGTGACCTCTTCTAATGATGCTTCAACTTTCTTAGCCCTTTTGATCAAGGCGGCCCTTTCTTCGGCCCAGGCAGCCATCTCAGTGTTAAAGTCAGTTTTGAGCTTCTCATTTTCATCCTGGCTTGAACTGAGATTGAAATTCTGGCCCATGCGGATATGATGTTGTTGGTTCTCAGCTTCTTATGCTTCAAGCCAGAATTTCAAGTCAGTCAACTGAGATTGAAATTGACTGGATGGTTCCTGAAAGAAGTCCAAACAATTATGAGGAGTTAGGAAACAACATATATTGATAAGTCCCAAGCCCTTTGCCAGCAATAGCACTTGGCACTTGGGGGCTAATGGGTGCAGAAAGTTTCTTTATGGAGTTATATATATTTATAAGTCCCAAACCCTTTGCAAGCAATAACACTTGGCACTTGGGGGCTAATGGATGCAAAGTTTGTTTTATGAGGAAGTGACAGGCGACCCCGGTTCATCATTTATCCAAGTTTACCCGGTTGGCGAGGATGATTAAATGAGATTTCTTATCAATTGATAAGTCCCAGCTTAACTTAATAGTTTAAGCCGGCCCTTGGGGTCTATAGATGCAAAGTTGATTATTATTAAGTGAAGAACCGACTTAACTTAATAGTTTAAGCCGGCTGTTGGGGGCTACAGGTTCTGACTCAAAAGCATAGTAAAAAGGCTATCTAGCAAGTCTACAGTATATTCCATTCTATCATATTAAGTAGACTTGGGGGCTAAAAGAATATATCTCATGAGAGCAAGAATTAATACCTCATGTTTCTGATGCATGTGCTTGACCATGTCAATTTCCAGATCACGGCTGTTGTGTACTTGATTCAAATAGCCGGAGAAGATTTCACTAATGCTCAGATGTGAGTAATTGGCCATGTCAAATTTGACCTTGCGCCTCTCAACTAGCTCTTCCTTGGCAGAATGTTTAGCCAGAGCAACAGGATTTCCCAGTTCTTGAAAGTCGACACTAGTGACCACAACTTCCTCAGTGTTCAGTTGAGGCTTAGTTGGGCTTGGCGGTTTAGCAATCTCCGGTTCAGCAACCATAGGATTAACAGAGGTACCACAGTTTTCTGGTGGCGGGTGAGGGAGTCCTGGATTAAGGGGTCCTCAGACAGCCGGACTATATGCTTATGCCGGACTGTTGGACTATGAAGATACAAGATTGAAGACTTCGTCCCGTGTCCGGGTGGGACTCTCCTTTGCGTGGAAGGCAAGCTTGGAGATTCAGATATGTAGATTCCCTTCTCTATAACCGACCTGATGTAACCCTAGCCCCTCTGGTGTCTATATAAACCGGAGGGTTTAGCCCATAGGACAAGAACAATCAAAATCATGGGCTAGCTTCTAGGGTTTAGTCTCTACGATCTCGTGGTAGATCAACTCTTGTAATACTCATATCATCAAGATCAGTCAAGCAGGAAGTAGGGTATTACCTCCATAGAGAGGGCCCAAACCTAGGTAAACATTGTGTCCCCCGCCTCCTGTTACCATTAGCCTTAGACGCATAGTTTGGGACCCCCTACCCGAGATCCGCCAGTTTTGGCACCGACATTGGTGCTTTCATTGAGAGTTCCACTGTGACGTCGAAAAAAGGATTGATGGCTTGCCCTGTTATCAAGGACAACATCGCCTCCGGGGGAGCCCTGGCCTCAGGCCAAACCCTTCGACTACGCGGCTTCGTCATGACCGCCCATTCTGCCGCCGTGTCGACGGTGACTTCTCGGGTCATCGAAAACAGCCTGCACGTCAGCTCGGAATACGACGAGTGGATGGATCCGATGGAGCTATCGTCCTTGAACGAGCTCCTGGATCGCATCACCGCTTTGGGAGTTGATACGTCTCCAACGTATCTATAATTTTTGATTGCTCCATGCTACTTTATCTACTATTTTAGGCAATATTGGGCTTTATTATCCACTTTTATATTATTTTTGGGACTAACCTATTAACCGGAGGCCCAGCCCAGATTTGTTGTTTTATGCCTATTTTAGTGTTTCGAGGAAAAGGAATATCAGACGGAGTCAAAACGGAACGAAATCAACTGAAGAAGTTATTTTTTGAAGGAAAGCAACCCAGGGAACTTGGAGTGCACGTCAGGGGAGATACGGGCTGCCCACGAGGGTGGGGGCGCGCCCCCCTGCCTCGTGGGGCCCCCGTTGCTCCTCCGACGTACCCCCTGCACCCATATATACCTACGTACCCAAAAACTTCCAGAACAGAACCTAGATCGGGAGTTCCGCCGCCGCAAGCCTTTGTAGCCACCAAAAACCAATCAAAACCCTGTTCCGGCACCCTGCCGGAGGGGGATCCCATCACCGGAGGCCATCTTCCTCATCCCGGCGCTATCCATGATGAGGAGGGAGTAGTTCACCCTCAGGGCTGAGGGTATGTACCAGTAGCTATGTGTTTGATCTCTCTCTCTCTCGTGTTCTCTCTCATGTTCCTCTACGGCAGGATCTTGATGTATCCCGAGCTTTGCTATTGTAGTTGGATCTTATGATGTTTCTCCCCCTCTACTCTCTTGTGATGAATTGAGTTTCCCCTTTTGAATTATCTTATCGGATTGAGTCTTTTATGAGAACACTTGATGTATGTCTTGCCGTGATTATCTGTGGTGACAATGGGATATCATGTGCCACTTGATGTATGTTTTGGTGATCAACTTGCGGGTTTCGTGACAATGGGAACCTATGCATAGGGGTTGGCACACGTTCTTGACTCTCCGGTAGTAGCTTTGGGGCACTCTTTGAAGTACTTTTATGTTGGTTGGATGAATCTGAGATTGTGTGATGCATATCGTATAATCATTCCCATGGATACTTGAGGTGACAATGGAATATCTAGGTGACATTACGGTTTTGGTTGATTTGTGTCTTAAGGTGTTATTCTAGTACGAACTCTTTTATAGATCGATCCGAAAGAATAACTTTGAGGTGGTTTCGTACCCTACCATAATCTCAACATTTGTTCTCCGCTATTAGTGGCTTTGTAGTGACTCTTTGTTGCATGTTGAGGGCTTGTCATATGATCTATCTATGTTATTATTGTTGAGAGAACTTGCACTAGTGAAAGTATGAACCCTAGGCCTTGTGTCCTATTATTGCAATAATGTTTACGCTCACTTTTATCGCTCGCTACCATGCTGTTTTTATAATTTCAGATTACAAATACCTTTATCTACTATCTATTTTGCACTTGTATCTTCATCTCTTCGCCGAACTAGTGCACCTATACAATTTACAATTGTATTGGGTGTGTTGGGGACACAAGAGACTCTTTGTTATTTGGTTGCAGGGTTGTTTGAGAGAGACCATCTTCATGTTACGCCTCCTACGGATTGATAAACCTTAGGTCATCCACTTGAGGGAAATTTGCTACTATCCTACAAACCTGTGCACTTGCAGGCCCAACAACGTCTACAAGAAGAAGGTTCTGTAGTAGACATCAAGCTCTTTTTTGGCGCTGTTGCCGGGGAGGCTAGGTAAGTGAAGGTATATCTTTAGATCTTGCAATCGAATCTTTTTGTTTCTTGTTTTAGCACTAGTTTAGTTTATAAAAGAAAACTACAAAAAAATGGAGTTAATTTGTCTCATACGCTTTGTCTTTTTAATATCTTTCGTGAGTATGATGGAAAGGAAAATTGTGCTCAAGTGCTAGAAGAAGAAATCTCTAAATTGTTTGGCACTAAATCTTTGAATGATGAGCATGATTGCAATGTTGTTAGTACGAATTCTTTGAATATCCATGATGCTAATGATGATTGCACTAGTTATGATGAAAATATCTCTTATGAGCATGTCAACTTTTGTGGAGTGCATGTTTGCATGAACACACCAAATAGAGAAGATAGTTATTGCAAGAGGCATAAGTACTTAGAAACCAAATTGTTGCAAGAAGAGCTAGATGAATGTGCTGAAAGATTCAATATTTTTCGCGCTCCTTGTGAACTTTGCAATGAACATGGTCATTTAAAGCTCCAATGCTATTTGTTTCATGATCAAGTCATGTCCAAATATTGTGATAATTTGATTACCCTTGAGCATCATAAAGAGCTTAGCCTTCTTTTGTGTTATGAAGAAATGAAACGTATAACTGAGGGTATTCCAAAATTTAGTCTTGATAAAATTCTTGATTTTGATCTAGAGAAAATTTATATGTATTGTGCGGAGAATTGCATTGAAAATCCTTATATTGCCAATTACCTAAAGAAAAGAAAGCAAATGGAAGATGATGAGAATACTAATGAAAGGGAAGAGGCTTCCCAATCTCCTCCTATTATTTCTTATGATGAATCCGGCAACGAGGAGGAGCTTTCTATTCAGCCAATCTCATTAATAAGGAGGTCAAAGAGGAAGGTTGAACCTACACATAATGTAAAGAAGAAAAAGAAAATAAGGAGCAAAAAAGGTAAAAAGGTATCCCTCCCAAATGATGTTGCTCCTACTACTACTTGTGATGATGATAATTGCTATACTATTGGCGCTATCCATATTTTTAATGATGAGAGTGATTATGCTTATGATATGAAAGGGCCCAATCTTGGGGAAGCTATGTTTGAAGAGGATGAAATATTTGACAATATATTTGCTGAAATTAATGATTGTCCCAAGCTTGGGGGTGCTACGTTTAATGAAGATGATATTTTTAGCATCCCAAGTTTTGATATGCAAAGTTGTTATGATGATAGCATGCCTCTTTATGATGATTATATTGATGAAAGTGGGTTTGTAAGAGTGTCAACTTTAGGAAGTAGTGATCCTACTATTCTGGAGGATGTTGAATCTTATTGTGATGAATATGAAAGTGGATTTGGAAGAGTGTCAACTTTATTTAGTGATTCCACTATCTTGGGAGAGGTTTCAATCGATTATGATGAGAACGAAGTTGCTACTTATGATGATTATTGTGATGAAAATTATGCTATAAAAATTAGTGATGATTATATCTATAAAACTTGTCATGATTATGATTACCCTTTCTCTGAACATTACTCTTTTAATGTGGAAACAATTTTAGTGTTCAAGTCTCTTATGATACTCCCACCATTCCAAATGAGAAGAATTTTGCTTATGTGGAGAGTAGTAAATTTTCCATGATTGTAGATCATGAAAAGAATGCTTTAGGTGCCGGTTATATTGTTGAATTCATTCATGATGCTACTTAAAATTATTATGAGACAGGAACATATGCTTGTAGGAATTGCAATAATATCAAGTTTCCTCCCTATGTGCTTCAATTATTGAAGTTATGCTTGTTTTGCCTTCCTATGCTAGTTGATTATTGTTCCCATAAGTTGTTTGCTCACA
The DNA here is from genome assembly GCF_018294505.1 of Triticum aestivum. NCBI lineage: Eukaryota > Viridiplantae > Streptophyta > Magnoliopsida > Poales > Poaceae > Triticum > Triticum aestivum. Next base: position 676,392,610 of record NC_057807.1, on the reverse strand, counting down.
AAATCCCTATTCATAGGAAGTGGGTTAGACTTAAATGTGCTAGTCATATGCTTCATGATGCTCCCGTTATGTTTCAATTCTTATCTTTTATGTGAGCATCATTGCCATCATCATGCCTAGCTAGAAAGGCATTAAAGAAAAGCACTTGTTGGGAGACAACCCAATATTTATCCTTACTGTTTTTGTGTGTCAACATGATTATGCTACTGTAGTAATCATGTTTTATAGCTTTTGTTTCAATAAAGTGCCAAGTAGAACCTTTGGGAAGACTTGGGTGAAGTTTATATGATCTTGCTGTAGAAAACAGAAACTTTTGCGCTCACGAGAATAGCTGCCATTTTTTACTTAAGAGCGATTTTAGGTTGATTATTTTTGCAAATGATTAATAGACAAATTCCTCAGATCCATAAGTTTATTTCATAATTTTTGGGGTTCCATAAGTATACGTTTGATACAGATTACTACAGACTGTTCTGTTTTTGACAGATTCTGTTTTCATTGTGTTGTTTGCTTATTTTGATGCATCTATGGCTAGTATTAAGTGGTATGAACCATAGAGGAGTTGGAATAAAGTAGGCTTTACACCAATATGAATTTAGAATGAGTTCATTACAGTACCTAAGTGGTGATTTATTTTCTTATACTAACGGAGCTTACGAGTTTTGTTTTGAGTTTTGTGTGGTTGAATTTTTCAAGTTTTGGGTAAAGATTCGATGGACTATGGAATAAGGAGTGGCAAGAGCCTAAGATTGGGGATGCCCAAGGCACCCCAACATAATATTCAAGGAAAACCAAAAGCCTAAGATTGGGGATGCCCCGGATGGCATCCCCTCTTTCGTCTTCGTTCATCGGTAACTTTACTTGGAGCTATATTTTTATTCACTACATGATATGTGTTTTGCTTGGAGAGTCATTTTATTTTGCTAGTTTTTGCTTTCTGTTAGTTAGACTAATGTTTTTAATCTTTAGTTTCAATAAAAAAGTCAAGGATAGCCTTTGCCATGCTTATTTTGCTTGTATACATGTTGCTGTTTGAAAACAGAAAGTTTACCACTGTTGCAAAAATTCCCTAGAAAAGTCAGAGAATAGTATAACGTTGAATCTTTTTGAAAATTAAGATATGATAAATTTATTACAGTGCGAATTTTAGTTCATAATTTTTGGAGTCAGGGAAGTATTGATACTCTTGCATTCCTTACAGACTGTACTGTTTTGGCAGACTGCTGTTATGGTTGCATTGTTTGCGTATGTTTGCTTGTTTAATGATTCTATTTGAGGATAGGAGTACTAAGTATGCAGAGGCATTTAGTATGCAATGTTGAATAATAATCTTAGTGATTTGTTATAGTAGAATATGATAAGGTTTTGCATTGGTTTATACTAACCTATCTCACGAGTTCTTGTTGAGTTTGTTGTGAATGAAGCTTTTTATAAAAGAAGAGAAACCATGATATGAGAGGAATTAAGGAGACACAAAAGTTCAAGCTTGGGGATGCCCAAGGCACCCCAAGATAATATTTAAAGAAGTCTCAAGCATCTAAGCTTGGGGATGCCCCGGTAGGCATCCCACCTTTCTTCTTCAACAACTATCGGTTAGTATCGGTTGAGGCTAAGTTTTTGCTTCTTCACATGAGTTATGCTATCCTTGCAACGTAGTTTTCTTTAGCTTTCCTCGCTGTTTGAATAAATTATCAAGATCTGAAATTATTAAATGGGAGAGTCTTCACATAATTGCATAATTATTCGACTACTCATTGATCTCCACTTATATCTTTCGGAGTAGTTTTTGTTATTAATCATAGTGCTTCACTTATATCTTTTGAGCGTGATAATTTTTGCTCTAGTACTTCACTTATATCTTTTAGAGAACGGTGATGTATTTGTTTTAAAGAAACTATTGATCTCTCATGCTTCACTTAGATTATTTTGAGAGTCGTTAATAGCATGGTAATTGCTTAATGTTAATATACTTGGTGTTCAAGATATGTGAAACTTTCTTTTGAGTGAATTGAATACTAAGATAAGTTTGATGCTTGATAATTATTTTGAGATATGGATGTGATAATATCAAAGCAATGCTAGTTGGGGTGACCATGAATTTAAAGAATTCTTGTGTTGAAGTTTGTGATTCCCGTAGAATGCACGTATGGTGAACTGCTTGTGATGAAGTCGGAGCACAATTTTATCTATTGATTGTCTTCCTTATGAGTGGCAGTCGGGGACGAGCGATGGTCTTTTCCTACCAATCTATCCCCCTAGGAGTATGCGTTTAATGCTTTGGTTTTTGATGACTTCTAAATTTTTGCAATAAGTGCATGAGTTCTTTTGATTAATGTTGAGTCCATGGATTATACGCACTCTCACCCTTCCACCATTGCTAGCCTCTCTAATACCGCGCACTTTTCACCGGTATCATACACCCACCATATAGCTTCCTCAAAACAGCCACCATACCTACCTATCATGTCATTTTCATAGCCATTCCGAGATATATTGCCATGCAACTTTCCGCCGTTCTGTTCATATGACACGCATTACTTTTGTCATATTGCTCTTTGCATGAACATGTAGTTGACATTATATTTGTGGCAAGGCCATCTTCATAATTTTCATACATGTCGCTCTTGATTCATTGCATATCCCGGTACACCACCGGAGGCATTCATATAGAGTCATATCTTGTTCTAAGTATCGAGTTGTCATTGTTGAGTTGTAAGAAAAATAAAAGTGTGATGATCATCATTATTAGAGCATTGTCCCAGTGAGGAAAGAATGATGGAGACTATGATTCCCCCATAAGTCGGGATGAGACTCCGGACTTTATGAAAAATAAAAGAGGCCAAAGAAGCCCAAATATAAAAGAGAGGCCAAAGAAGCCCACCAAAAAAAAAGAAAAAAAGAAAGAAAAAAATGAGAGAAAAAGAGAGAAGGGACAATGCTACTATCCTTTTTCCAAACTTGTGCTTGAAAGTAGCACCATGATCTTCATGATAGAGAGTCTCATATGTTGTCACTTTCATATACTAGTGGGAATTTTTCATTATAGAACTTGGCTTGTATATTCCAATGATGGGCTTCCTCAAAAGTGCCCTAGGTCTTTTTGAGCAAGCAAGTTGGGTGCACACCCACTTAGTTTCTTTTGTTGAGCTTTCATATACTTATAGCTCTAGTGCATCCATTGCATGGCAATCCCTACTCACTCACATTGATATCTATTGATGGGCATCTCCATAGCCCATTGATACGCCTGGTTGATGTGAGACTATCTTCTCCTTTTTGTCTTCTCCACAACCACCATTCTATTCCACCTATAGTGCTATGTCCATGGCTCACGCTCATGTATTGCGTGAAAGTTGAAAAAGTTTGAGATTACTAAAGTATGAAACAATTGCTTGGATCGTCATCGGGGTTGTGCATGATTAAATACTTTGTGTGATGAAGATAGAGCTTAGCCAGACTATATGATTTTGTAGGGATAACTTTCTTTGGCCATGCTATTTTGAGAATACATGATTGCTTTAATTTGTATGCTTGACGTATTATTATTTTTATGTCAATATGAACTTTTGTCTTGAATCTTTCGGATCTGAATATTCATATCAAAATTAAGAAGATTTACATTGAAATTATGCCAAAGTATCACTCTGCATCAAAAATTCTTTTTTATCATTTACCTACTCGAGGACGAGCATGAATTAAGCTTGGGGATGCTTGATACGTCTCCAACGTATCTATAATTTTTGATTGCTCCATGCTACTTTATCTACTGTTTTAGGCAATATTGGGCTTTATTATCCACTTTTATATTATTTTTGGGACTAACCTATTAACCGGAGGCCCAGCCCAGATTTGCTGTTTTATGCCTATTTCAGTGTTTCGAGGAAAAGGAATATCAGACGGAGTCAAAACGGAACGAAATCAACTGGAGAAGTTATTTTTGGAAGGAAAGCAACCCAGGGAACTTGGGGTGCACGTCAGGGGAGATACAGGCTGCCCACGAGGGTGGGTGGCGCGCCCCCCTGGGCGCACCCCCTGCCTCGTGGGGCCCCCGTAGCTCCTCCGACGTACCCCCTGCACCCATATATACCTACGTACCCAAAAACTCCCAGAACAGAATCTAGATCGGGAGTTCCGCAGCCGCAAGCCTTTGTAGCCACCAAAAACCAATCGGGACCCTGTTCCGGCACCCTGTCGGAGGGGGATCCCATCACTGGAGGCCATCTTCATCATCCCGGCACTATCCATGATGAGGAGGGAGTAGTTCACCCTTGGGGCTGAGGGTATGTACCAGTAGCTATGTGTTTGATCTCTCTCTCTCTCGTGTTCTCTCTCGTGTTCCTCTACGACACGATCTTGATGTATCCCGAGCTTTGCTATTGTACTTGGATCTTATGATGTTTCTCCCCCTCTACTCTCTTGTGATGAATTGAGTTTCCCCTTTTGAGTTATCTTATTGGATTGCGTCTTTTATGAGAACACTTGATGTATGTCTTGCCATGATTATCTGTGGTGACAATGAGATATCATGTGCCACTTGATGTATGTTTTGGTGATCAACTTGCGGGTTTCGTGACAATTGGAACCTATGCATAGGGGTTGGCACACGTTCTTGACTCTCCGGTAGTAGCTTTGGGGCACTCTTTGAAGTACTTTTATGTTGGTTGGATGAATCTGAGATTGTGTGATGCATATCGTATAATCATGCCCATGGATACTTGAGGTGACAATGGAGTATCTAGGTGACATTAGGGTTTCTGTTGATTTGTGTCTTAAGGTGTTATTCTAGTACGAACTCTTTTATAGATCGATCCGAAAGAATAACTTTGAGGTGGTTTCGTACCCTCCCATAATCTCTACATTTGTTCTCCGCTATTAGTGGCTTTGGAGTGACTCTTTGTTGCATGTTGAGGGCTTGTTATATGATCTATCTGTGTTATTATTGTTGAGAGAACTTGCACTAGTGAAAGTATGAACCCTAGGCCTTGTTTCCTATCATTGCAATACCGTTTACGCTCAATTTTATCACTCGCTACCTTGCTGTTTTTATAATTTCAGATTACAAATACCTTTATCTACTATCTATTTTGCACTTGTATCTTCATCTCTTCGCCGAACTAGTGCACCTATGCAATTTACCATTGTATTGGGTCTGTTGGGGACACAAGAGACTCTTTGTTATTTGGTTGCAGGGTTGTTTGAGAGAGACCATCTTCATCGTACGCCTCCTACGGATTGATAAACGTTAGGTCACTCACTTGAGGGAAATTTTCTACTGTCCTACAAACCTGTCCACTTGCAGGCCCAACAACGTCTACAAGAAGAAGGTTGTGTAGTAGACATCAGGAGTCGCTACAGACTATGACTGGATTGGGCTTAAACCCGATCAAAGAGAGATTAACTCTCCGCCGATCACCCATCAAATAGTGGTTGTGGAGGAGCAATGCAGCAACTCTTCCTCTATATTGAGGATGAACTATGTCCGGATTCCCGAGCTCGCTGAGCCGGACACCCGCTCGCAGGAGGGCATGCCCCAAACTCTGAATTTAGAATAGGACAGTGTGCCAAAAAAATTGGGTAACATCCCGAAACCCGAACTACTAAGTTCGGAAGCTCTTCAGCCTCTGGGTCCCAGATCGGGTCATGGTTCAGACTTAAATCCACCCACCCACCCAGGTACAAGCGATCTGTCGCACATCAGACAACAATCCCATGAGACAGTACATCACTTTTGGGCCAGATTCCTCCTTGTAATGAGCAAGGTTAAGGACTATCGCGAGGAAGATGCAATCTCATTCTTTTGCAAAAATTGCACGGACAAGGGAATCCTTAACGCCATAAGTCGCCGTGGCATATCACACTTTGCTGACTTGGCGGCCATAGTACAGAAGTATTGTGCGATGGAAAGCGCCTGGAAAACTCAGGCAACATTCTGGGATCCTCTGGCTCTCACTAAACCCCTCGTCCGAACAAAAAGGGTGCACTCTCGCAAGTCACCCGATCCAATTACGAATAAACCAAAGCCCACTGTAGGGCGTGGAACCGTATTGGAGGGATGGCTCAATAGGCCATGCAAAATTCACACCACACCGGATACCGTACCAATACACAGCCTTAGAGCATGTTGGATACTTCGGCAGGTGGCCAAGAGCAGCGAGGATCTCCTCATTAAAAATACCGCAGAGCATCATCCCACAGAAAACAAAAATATAGTGTTGACAGTCTTCGAGACTTTCGCCTTGAATAACAGGTGCAAGAGAGCACTATGCGGCCTCGCCGAAGTCTGCCATGTTGCAGCAATAAATCCCTAGAACGACACGTCTATAACCTTTAATGCCAATGACGAACCTCAATTCCGAACAGTCCGAGCACCAGCCGCTTTGGTCCTTAGTCCAATTGTGGACGACTTCCGACTTACCAAAGTGCTCATGGACAGCGGTAGCAGACTAAGCCTCATCTACGAGGAAACTCTCAACAATATGGAAATAGACAAGAGCCGCATTGAGCAAAGCAGCACAACCTTCCGAGGAATTATCCCTAGTCGGGAGGCATGATATGCGGGAAAAATCACACTCGATGTGGTATTTGGCATGCCGGAAAATTATAGGTCCGAAGAGATAACATTCCAAGTGGCCCCTTTCAGTAGTGGATACCACGCCCTTTTAGGGCGGACGCATTCGCGAGCTTCCAAGCTATACACCATGTTGGGTACATGAAGATCAAGATGCCGGGGCCCAACGGAATCATCACTCTAGCCAGTGATCTGGACATAGCACTCCGCGCCAAAAATAAAACCGCCGCCCTGGCCCTTGAGGCATTATCCAAAGCCCTCGTGGATGAAGAATTAACTGCATTATGCTCCACAGTGGATAGGGACGACGTGATACTCGATAAGTGATCCAAGTCCACCTCTTTCAAACCAACGGACGAAACAGTCAAATTCCAAGTCCACCCAACAGACTCTACAAAAACAGCATCCATCGGGCCACAGCTGAACCCCACAATCGACGCCGCACTGCGGGCATTCTTTTGGGAGAATTGGGACATCTTCACCTGGCACCCTTCAGATATGTCAGGGATCCCACGCAGGCTGGCCGAGCATAGTCTCAACATATTGAAGGGATACAAGCCGGTCAAGCAGACGCTACGGCGCTTTTCAAAGCCTAAACGACAAGCTATGGGAGAGGAGCTAGCCAAGTTACTCGGAGACGGATTCATCAGAGAAATAAAACACCCGGATTGGCTAGCAAACCTGGTGATGGTACCAAAGAAGGATAAATCCTGGGGCCTATGTGTCGATTTCAAGGACCTCAATAAGGCTTGCCCTAAGGATCCCTTCCCCCTCCCCCGCGTCGATCAAATTATCGACACTACCGCAGGATAGGACTCATTGTGCTTCCTCGACGCATACTCCGAATACCATCAAATCAAGATGACGGAGTCCGATCAAGCCGAAATGGCATTTATCACCCCATATGGCCCCTTCTGTTTCAACACCATGCCTTTCGGGCTCAAAAACGCCGGTGCTACCTACCAACGCATGATTCAGACATGCCTAGAAAAACAAATCAGCAAAACAGTTGAGGCATATGTGGACGACGCGGTCATCAAGACCAGACACGTCGAATCTTTAATAGACGACCTGAGGCTCACATTCGACAACCTCCGAACATATGACATCAAGCTCAATCCCGACAAACGTGTTTTCGGCGTTCCCGCTGGAAAGCTGCTTGGCTTCATCGTTTCTGAGGAACTGAAACAAACCCGGCTAAAATCCGAGCTTTGTCACAGTTGGCTACCCCAACAAACCTCAAACAAATCCAGAAATTAACCGGATGCATGGCCGCCTTAAGCCGCTTTATCTCCCGATTGGGAGAAAATGCACTACCTCTTTATCGCCTTCTTCGACGCACTGAACACTTCGAGTGGACGGATGCGACGATGGCCGCACTGGAAGAAATAAAGGCCCTCCTGGCCAGCAACCCAATCCTAGCCGTACCAAACATTGGTGAACCCATGTTGTTATACATAGATGAAACACACCAAGTTGTAAGTGCAGTGCTCGTCGTCGAACGGACATAAGGCCCCGCTTCAAAAGCCGGTATACTACGTATCCACTGTCCTCACACCATGCAACTCATGGTACCCCCATTATCAATAGGTAGCATCCGCGGTCTTCATGGCATCCTGGAAACTATGACACTACTTCCAAGATTATTCAATCACGATGGCCTCCGAAGTACCACTCAACGACATAATAAATAACCGTGATGCCACAGGCCAGATTGCTAAGTGGGCCATCGAGCTCCTCCCGTTTTACATTACATATAAACCACTGCGAGCCATTAAATCGCAAGTACTGGCTGACTTCGTCGCCGAATGGATAGAAGCCAAACTCCCTAAAGAGTATAGCGCATACTCCAATTGGATATTGCATGTTTACGGCTCTAAAATTTTGGCTGGTCTGGGAGCGGGTGTTGTATTGACATCCCCCACCGGAGATACAGTCCAATACGTACTCCAAATACTATACACAGACTCCAACAATGCAGCCGAATACGAGGCTCTGTTGCATGGTCTTCGGATGGCTTTCTCCATTGGCATCCAGCGCCTAGATGTGCGTGGGGATTCAAACCCCGCAATATCTCAAATAAATGGAGACTTCGACGCCAAGGATTCAAAAATGGCGGCTTATCGTAATGTTGTACTCCAAATGTCAGCTCGATTCGAGGGTCTTGAATTTCATCATGTGGTTTGAGAAAACAATCAAGCGGCAGATATCCTTGCCTGCATGGGCGCTAAGCACAACCCCGTCCCACCTAAAATCTTCCTGGAAAGGTTGTTCAAGCCAAATTTGGTGTGGCAAGGGGAGACCAGCAATACTAGTCCGGATCCGACCAAAACCCCTGATTCCGAACACACTGACATAATCGAAGGCTCTGCCACCGAAATAACACCTTCAGCTCATCTGATCGTGGTTGTCATCGCCCCATGGACCGAACCCTTCTTAGCCTACCAAAATAGGCAAGAACTCCCCGAGGATCAAAATGAGGCACGCTGCATTGTGCGGAGCTCTATAGCCTACAAGGTCCACCAGGGAGAGCTTTATAAGAAAAGCGCTACCGGAGTACTTCAAAGATGTATCTCCGAAGAGGAAGGGCGGCAGCTCTTGGCTGAAATTCATGCTGGACTCAGCGACCACCACGCCGCAGCTTGGGCCCTTGTAAGCAAGGCCTTCCGTACAGGTTTCTACTGGCTGACAGCCCAAGTAGACGCACATGACCTCACCCAACATTGCGTCGGTTGCCAGCTCTTCGCCAACCAAAGCCATATGCTGCCAACCACTCTCCAAACTATCCCCATAACTTAGCCTTTTGCGGTCTGGGGGCTCGATATGGTCGGACCCCTTAAAGGAGGAAGCCATAAGAAAAAATAACTGTTGGTCATGGTAGATAAATTCACCAAATGGATAGAGGCCAAACCAGTTAAAACGACCGTATCCGGACCAGTGATAGACTTCATATCAGGGGATATGCACCGCTATGGTGTCCCCCACAGCATCATCACCGATAATGGCTCCAATTTCACAGCCGATGAGGTGAAAACTTGGTGCGGCAACATGGGAATTAAGCTCAGTTATGCCTCCTTTTATCACCCTCAAACAAACGGTCAAGTCGAACAAGAAAACAGTGTTATTATGAGCGCCATCAAACCCAGACTAGTGCGATCTCTAAAGGAATCAGACACGCACTGGGTCGAGGAGCTTGACTCCGTACTATGGGTGCTACGGACCACGCCAAATTGCACTACCGGATACACACCCTTCTTCATGGTGTACGGCGCAGAGGCGGTATTGCCCTGCGATATTATTCATGACTCACCTCGAGTGCTCATGTATGAAGAGAAGAAGCCGAGCTTGATCGGCAGGACAGTTTAGATGCCCTGGAGGAGGAGCGCGATGTCGCAAAAGCCCGTTCCACATTTTATTAGCAACAGGCCCGTAGGTATCAAAGCAGAGAGGTACGGGCCAAAACTTATAATATTAGCGAACTCATTCTACGCCTACCGGAGAAGAAAAAGGACAAGCTCAAACCCAAGTGGGAGGGTCCCTTCATCATTGATAAAGTTCTCACCAGAGGAGTGTACCGCCTACGTGATGCATCAGATAATTGACATGAGCCGAACCCATGGAACGCGGCCAGACTCCGAAGATTCTATGCCTAGCGCCGAACTCTTTGTTCGTCAACTTGCCTCTGCTCCTTTTTTTACTTTTTAGTTATGTCCTTTCTCTTCCCTTTTATGGCTCTAAAGCTTTAGTGTGACTCGACTACACACTCATGATGCACTAATCTTCAAGTATGTGCACTTAGTATACCTGGGGGCTTCCTATACAGAAGCTTAATATAATTATCTTCCAGGCATCACGCACACTGCATATATGTCCCTTTTCCATATGTACCTTTTCTTCACCATTATATGCTTCAATATGACTTAAGTTTTGGCCAAGCTGGGTTGCCTGGCTCCTGTGTTTATGCCCTACGTTCCCGTTAGTCCGGCTAGGGCATAAGGGGAGCACCTCTGCGATTGTTACTGCCGGGTACTCCGGACATGTACCTCAGACTGGGTGAAGCTAAAAGCTAGCGTTCTTAAGGGAATATTCGGTCAGTGAACTAAAGATGTTTTTTACCTATTACAATACAAACCCCCAGATGTTGCATATACTGCATTTTTGCCCGCAGTTTGGACATGCACATTAATGTATGCGTACTCAGGGAAAGGAACCCTTAACAGAACTATTCTCTCTGGAAGATGTTTCTTACTATCCATGTAATATAACATAGCTAGTTGGGTACTTGTATGTTCAAGCAATTATGACCCCTATGCCTGGTTTCCACTCGTACCCCAGTTTATAGCTGAGCGGGTATTCGGAAACACTCCGGACTGTTGGGTCCAGAGGCTGAAGCGAAAAGGTCCGCCATGACAAATGATTTACAATCTGGCTAGGGACAAATATGTCAATTGAAATACATAGTCACTTAGACTCAAATACTTCTTCTTCTATGCCATCCAACAGGCTATCTAGCCTACAATCCTGTTGGGAATACTTTGCGGCTAATCCTACTTGGTCATATACCAGACTAACGGGAATTTCTTTCCCATCTGACCCTACAGGTCTGACCAGGGCCATGTGATTCGGAACGAGCTTGGTATACCGTGTTTTTACCATAGCCCAAGCTTCCCTCGTACCTTGTCGACAGGCAGATATCTTCCATAGTCGGAAACGCCGATGCGCTCCCTTCAGTAGCTGTACAAGCTCCCCCATGCTTCCTGGCAGGGAGGCGGATGGCCACAAGGCCTTGGAGACACCCTGCATCACCTACCGAACTTGTTCGTGTAGTTGTGAAAGCTCTTGCAGCAGATCGCCTGAGGATCCGGACATCTCCTCTTCGGGACGACCAGTCAGCATACCTACAGACATAACTCTGTGAGCCTGTTTCTTCGCCGAACTATATAAAGCTTCATTTGAGCACATACTAAAAATGCCGCGTTGAAGCCTTCTACTCTCCTTCACGGAGTCAGCTAGCTGGGCCTAAACATCTTTCAATTCTACGCTCAGCCGGGTATTGGCATCCTGGAGATCATTTTTCTCCCGCCTGACCCGTGTAAGTACACGCTCGCTAGCATCTAGTTGTTGTTGAGCTCTTTGTTCATCCTCTGGTAGGATCTCCAGATTCACTCCGGGATTATCTACGAAATCTATTGTCAGATCTGCAATGTGCCAAACATCGAATGGTATTCGTGATTATGTTTTTTCTCGATAGAGAGAAACATTACCATATGAGGACTTCTTGGATTCCTCCATTTCGACAGCTGCGGCCCTTAGCTGGGCTTGACACTTCTCCAGATCTTGAGACAAAAGGGTATTTTTCTCTGTAAGAACCTGTTCATACAATGATCCTTAAATCAGTTGTGCCAACTGTTTCAAGTCTCAGGGGTTACTGATATACATAATTATTAGATTTTGCTTACCCGTATATCTTTTAAATACTGGTTTGTGGCTCTAGCAAGCCCATTTTGAGCAGCTCGGATGTACGCGTCTCCCGAGTTGAAGGCATTGAAAGCCTCTTTGGAAAAACTAGGGTCGCGGAGTGCGGCCCGCCGACACCGATGATTCATAGCGCTCTCCACCTCGGAATTTGTAGCAGATATTCTATCTTAATCCTCTATAGGAGGACCGTCCGGTGTCATCCCCATGTTAGCCTCCACCCTCGAGACCGATTCCGAAATCCGGCTGGTAGAGGCGTGACGGGCAGCATCCCCTGACATAGTCCGGCGAATGTTCTTTCTGCCAAGACACAGCGGATATTGTTATATTTTAAGATGACAATCACGGAGCATGTTTTAAACCATACCTCTTCGATGGCGGCTCGTACATGTCTCTGCTTGCTATCCTTTTTGGAAGCCTACCCGACTTGGGCGCCCCTTGTTGGTGAGTCACCGCGTGTTCGACATGGCATGCCAATGGCCTTCCCTTTATAGCATAATATATGTGCGGTGGGTAAGGTGGAAAGAGTGAATCCTTTTTGGAATATAAGTCTCCTGTTTACTTACATGTGATGCAGGAAGGAGGCCGGGATAGTCAGCAATGATGGCTACTAAGGTGCCGTCACAGCTTGCCTGGTAAAACACCCTGTCGCCAAGCTCCACAAATATGTCCGGATCCTCTTCGAGTCTGGGGTCAAGGGCCCGGTTGTGGTCCTCTGGCTGTGGAGACGGGCTATGGATCTCCCTCATAGCTTTCTGCCATTCCTATTATGGACGAGCGAGGTAAATATTTATGATGAAAGACTACGGGGAATGAATAGAGTTGAGTAAGGGATAGCAACTCACCCAGCTAGGGGGGGTTGTACATGGAAAAAACATCTCGTGGCTTAATGCGGATGAACTCCTCTTCTTCTCCTATGTATAAATCAGACAGTATTTTCACCAGAGCGGTGGCGGAGTCTGGACCTTTCCGACTGTAGCGGGTGGCATCGTCTTCTCCGTCAAAGTGCCACATGGGACGCCCTCGGTACTGGAGTGGTTGTACCCCCCGCATTATGCATATTGACATAACCTCGATTATTGTCAATCCGGATTGGGCAAGCGTTTTTATCCTGCCCATCAATTGAAGGACCTCTTAGCTATCTTCCTCCTTGGGGTTCCGGGGATGCCAGCTACAGCGCTTCTTCAATGGGGCATTTATGAACTCGGGAATACCCATTCGAATTGGGCAAGAAGGAAGGCGTCCTCTATATAAAACCACTTAGAAGGCCAATCTTCAGATGTCTTCTTCGGAGTGCCGGACAGGTATCCGGTCCCGGCGATGCGCCATATCTCGGATCTGCCCACTTGGAATATTGATCCCTCTTGATTGCGAGGGATGAAGCAGAACAACCTCTTCCATAGCTCAAAATGAGCTTCTCAACCCAGAAATAACTCGCAAAGGGTGACATAACCTGCGATGTGCAGGATGGAGGCAGGGGTGAAATTGTGTAGCTGGAGGTCATAGTACTCCAGGAGCTCGCGAAGAAACGGATGGATTGGGAATCTGATGCCCCTCAGCAAATAAGGGATGAGGCACACTCGCTCCCCCTAGATGGGTTGGGAAAACTCTCCACTTGCTCCCCACCGTCAAAGGTGGCTAATTCGGCTCAAACGGGGACAAGAGATGCAGGTGGAAGAAACCCCTGGGTCTGCAACTTCACCAATTGGCCGTGGGGTACGGTACACTTCTCCCAGTCACCTGGCTTGGCGCTATAGGGGCAAGAGGAAGAGCTGCGGTGGCCGGCCATGATGGAATGATTTTTTCCAATGCACTCTGATAATTCCTCGCTTGGGGAAGATTGTGTGATTTGGATATGAGGATCCCCGTCTCTTTAATAGACGATTTATTTACATGGTCAGGGTGCCAAGTGTAAAAATGCCCTGGCTTCTCGCATTCGCTCGACACGTGGAGGCTAACACTATTAAGGTACAGAAGCCGATGAGTGTAACATTAAATGGGAAATCGGACACTTCTCGTTACAATAGGTACATTGGAGAATTCGGAGAAGGAACCCGCCTTGCAATGCCGAAGACAATCTGCACGCCGGACTTATCGTCATTGAAGCCTGGTTTGGGGGGCTACTGAGGGAGTCCTGGATTAAGGGGTCCTCGGACAGCCGGACTATATGCTTATGCCAGATTGTTGGACTATGAAGATACAAGATTGAAGACTTAATCCTGTGTCCGGGTGGGACTCTCCTTTGCGTGGAAGGCAAGCTTGGTGATTCGGATATGTTGATTCCCTTCTCTGTAAACGACCTGATGTAACCCTAGCCCCCTTTGGTGTCTATATAAACCGGAGGGTTTAGTCCGTAGGACAAGAACAATCATAATCACAGGCTAGCTTCTACGGTTTAGCCTCTATGATCTCATGGTAGATCAACTCTTGTAATACTCATATCATCAAGATCAATCAAGTAGGAAGTAGGGTATTACCTCCATAAAGAGGGCCCGAACCTGGGTAAACATCGTGTTCCCCGCCTCCTGTTACCATTAGCCTTAGACGCATAGTTCGGGACCCCCTACCCGAGATCCGCCAGTTTTGACACCGACAGCGGGTCATCCGCAGGATTATCCGGTTGTTGCACAGAGGTCTCAGATATTGGTGCTTGTTTTTTCGGCTAGCGAGCTTTGGGATCTTCTGTGGGCTTGGTTGGTCTCCCCTTTTTGCTAGGCTTTGCTCTCCCACTGTAAGAGGATTCAGAAAGTCAGTATGAATTTAGACTTGTTAAACACATGTTTAAGTTGGTATCGAGGGGCAGTCTTGAAAGGGGGAAGCTGAGTCTGAGAAGAGTCGCCAGACGAAGAATGAGAAGTCCCCTAATAATTCGAGTCGGAAGTATGAAGTACTCGATGAATAATATCTAGGTTAAAATAAGTAAGAGTCGGATTTTTTGAATACCTCATTCTGGCGTTTGCGTGGGGCTGGCGTGTTAGGCAAACTGGAGGAAACTTCTTCGCCTCCAGTGTTTCCGGTTCTGCGCTGGTTCTCATGTTGTTGTTGCATCAAAATAAAGTTGGGATCCATGTGATCTAAAGAGTTAGAAAACCTTACTTTCCGGATCACATGTCGGATTTTTTAGTCTGGGAAAATGCTCTGAGTCGGAGGAAATAATGGTTACCTCTTCATCAACCGCCTGGCGTCTTTCCGCGTCATCCTGATAGTAATCAATGTCAATAAGATGGATGAAAAAGGAGCGAAGGGAATCAAGATCTACCTCCGACTCTTCAGATTCATCCACGTTAAATGTATCAGAAGTGGTGGATGTCTTTTTGCTTCTCTTCATTTGTTTGGTCTTGGCTCTGGCCTTCTTGGCGGCTTTTTCATCGTATCTCTTATCCCTAAAAGTGGATCCAGCCTGGGAAAATTTACAATAAAAGTCAGGATTTCCAGATTCTACAAGCAGTGAGGTATGAAATATGTAAACTACACAAGCATACCTCCGGTGCTAGGTTAAGTACGCAGAAGGGATTCAGACCCACTCTGCTGCAGCTTCCCAATGTCTCATTGAGAAGAGTCTTGGTCAGGTCATTGATAACCTTATCTGTCAAATGTTTTGAATTGTAACGTAGTGGGTCCTTGGTATCACCAGTGTATGTGCACATCAAACCGGGCCGGTGACTTAAGGGTATAATTCTTCAAGCTACCCAGCACCGAACAAGATCAATTCCGGTTAAACCGTTGCCCAGTAATGCCCTAACCTTTGAGAAGGTAGGTGCAAGTTTGGCCCGTTCAGCAGTGGTAAGCCGCCGAGAAGAGGATGCTTTGGGTTGAGCCGTTGATCACGATAGCCTGGTAAAGGATTTTCATCAGGAGGAGATGTGTCTTTGCAATAGAATCAGGTTTGATTCCAGTCTATGGGATGGCTTGGAAGGGAAGCATAAGGGAAAATGGCATCCCTATGATGCTGAATTGAGATCCCTCCGAGTTCTTGGATGGGGCCATCGGTAAATCATTCTGGCGGTTCAAATAGAAATACTCTCTGAAGAGATCAACAGTAGGTTCTTCTTGAAGGGATACTTCACAGAAGACTTGGAAGTTGCAAACGTTGGAAATGGAGTTGGCCCGATATCTTGAGGATGAAGTTGCATAAAGTGCAGAACATCACGGAAGAATTTTGATCCGGGCGGTGAGAAGCCCCGGTTCATGTGATCAGTGAAGACGATAACTTCGTCAGCTTGCGGCTGAGGTTTGGCTTCACCCGGATTAGGAGCACGCCAGTGAACGACGTCTTTGGCTGGTAAGAAACCAATCTTTACATAGTCTTCAAGCATTGCCTCAGTAACAATGGATGGAACCCAGTCGCATGATGTAATTGTCTTGGTCATGGTTGGGTGCACGGCCTACAATAAAGCAACTTAAGATGTCACTAAACCGACAGATATGTGGTGAGTTACAAGTTGTCATTTCAATCGCTATACAAGGATAAAGCTACAGAGATTCAGTTCAGAACAAGCCAGCTTGGTTAAACCGGAAGATGGCCGGATTATGGACTTAAGTGGATGATGGCGGCTTAAGCGGGGCCTAATGCAATATGGCGGGTCACGGTTTATGTCATAAGCCGACATGGAAGTTTTGGGGATCTAAATCTATGAAGTGAAAATTTTGCTAAGGGGCAGACAAACAGATTTCACAAGCTGGCGCTATAATTTCGGATCTGTGACAGTCCAGAAAAAATAGTGAAAGTAAAACCTAAGGTGGCAGCAGTGAAAAACTTTGATGCATTGAGGTGGTTTTCTATAGGGTGATGCTATTTCAATGATGAAAATGGTGATAAAACTACTTCCGCGCAAGATCTACAACTTGTTCAGATTGAAAACTTTAGGAGTTGAAGAAAGTAATGAAGAACAGCGAAGAACACCAATGAACAAAACACAAACCCTATTATAGATCTAAGAGGAATGGGGGAGGATCGCTTACAGGTGATAAAGATTAGCGGTGGCGCACCGGAGTTCTCTGGTCTGGTCAGGACGATGCGGCGGCCTGAGTTGAGGCAGCGGCTCGAAGTCGCGACGGCAGTACCGGAGTGCTCGTGCGGCTAAGAGGAGGAAGACAAAGAAGGAAGCAGGAGGGAAAATGAGAAGAGACCCATGTCCCTATTTATAAGGGGGCGAGTACAAGGCATGCACGTCAATCAAGGAGGCCGAAATCATCGTATGGCTATAGGGATGCCTTGATTTTCAGGATGTTTATTAAGATAAGGATCAGTTAAGATGTTTCTAGGCCTCGTGCGAAGTTAATGCAAAGTGACGTCCATGAAGGTGGCAGGTCATAACAGCCCGCTGGCGGCCCAAGACCTAGAGGCGACTTAGGGCCCAAGAGGATTGTCGGTGTACTAGAGTAGGGGTACCCTAGTATCCCGAACTTGTGCACAGGCAGTTGCAGCACCCCGTGGCAAGGCTTGCCGGGTGACCGCCAAGGTCCTCCATGGTTCCTTTGGAGCCATTCAAGAACAAAGTATTCAAGCCAAGGAGACAAGGCCCCGGCAAGAGGAGCTTGCCGGGCAGGCCAACCAAGGCATCTCAAGGAACTTGCCGCGACGCGCCATGCGTCCCGGCGAGGCCCGGTGAGCGACAAGCTTCCGGACGCGACAAGACAACGACCGCGGCAAAGCGCTTGCCCCGGCAAGCTACCACTCTGTACCTGCGCTCCATCACATCCACCAACGTGTCGCCCTGGGGCCTTTCCAAGCGCGCGTGGCAAGAGGCTGTGCAGCCAGCGGTGCGCGGTGGCAAGCGACGCTGACAAGATTGCCATCGTGGTGAGCGGTGGCGCCCCTGATGGTCCCTTTTTACACTATTTGGGCGACGTAGACATGCATTTAATGTCTTTGTCCCGTGCCGTCAGGGTTAGGTATAATACACTGTACAGGTAGTTGTACCAACCGCAATTCCTTTTCCATTTTTACCCTTGTCTACGTTGCCACCTGTCGGAAACCCCTTTAGCATATAAAAGGAGGCCCATGCGCAATGTAGAGGGGGAGGGGAAAGCAGAAAAACACTCACGCTCGGTCTCGTTAGCAGCTAGTGTGTACTGTAGCACTCAGCGCTCCCGAGCAAGAACTCAATACACTCAGACATGCAGCAGTAGGAGTATTATCTCTCCGGAGAGCTCCGAAGCTGGGTAAACCACTCGTGTGCTTCGCCTCGATCCGCTCTTCGTGCGACCTCCGCCCCCCGCCGAACCGAAAGGGGCTCGGTCCGCCGGTCCCATAAGTGTTCGTGGATCAGCTTCCCCGACATCTTTGGCGCGCCAGGTAGGGGGCGTTGAGGTTGTGTGAACCTGATCCGGCGTTCACACGAGCTAGATCTTCATCTTCTTCATCGACATGCCACCGAAGAAGAAGGCTTCGGCGGCAGCTGTTCCGTCCACGTCGATCCCACCACCACCGAAGCAAACGGGTGGTGGGGTAGACGCTGGCGGAAGAACGGGCATCGACGAGGGAGCTCACGGTGCTGTCAGGTCCAAGGACAAGGCTGCACAGACCTCGTCGTCCGTACATGCACCGCGCCCATCCCAGGAGGCGCAGGACCGACAGCGTCATGGTATTCGCAGGGCCATACGTTCATTGGACCAAGATCGAGCTGGTGGATCTCGGGGTGCTCAAGACCAGCATGCACGCCAACATGCTGGCACGACCGAGACACGGTCGCCTGGACGGGATACTGCTCCTTCTAACATAGTTAGAAGTCCGAGCATATCCCTCTCCTTGCACCGTTCGCCACTGCAGCCCACCACTCCAACAGAAGCTTTGGCGCGAGCTCAACTACTCCTGGATTACCCTCCAACGGCAGACAAGATCGATGAATGGAGGGCCACCATTCAGAATCTCATCGGCTTCGCCAACGGCGACACTCCACGGCAGCCGAATACATTGCTGTCGCGGCAGGACTGCCGGGCACGAGCCGATGGCGATGAAACCGGTGGGGGTGCAACCACCATGCACTCTCCACCCCGAAGGCCAAGATCGCCGACTCGCCGGATCCACCTCGACAGCGACTCCACCGCATCGTCAGATCCACGAGCTCGTCGCGATCAGCACCAAGTTCTTCACGAACGACAGCAAGAAGACGCTCGAACTCGCATCGAGCGCCAAAGAGAAGCGCGACGTCAATCGGACCAGCGCGCTGGGCCCTCTGTCGACATGCATGCACTAGGGGAACCAGGCGACTTGCCGTACGCGGTAGGTTGCCCTGCGTTCACTCGTGAGCTGCGGCAAGTCCGGTGGCCCAGCACGAAGAATTTCAAGCCAGACGTACCAGAGAAGTACGACGGCAAGTCGCATCCGTCGGAGTTCCTTGGCATCTACACCATCGCGGTGCAAGCTGCCGGGGGGCGGGACGACAAGATCCTGGCCAACTACTTCCCGCTGGTGCTCAAGCCCAATGTCAGATCCTGGCTCATGCACTTGCCAAACAACTCCATATCCTCCTGGGCAGACCTATGCCATCAGTTTGTCGGCGCCTTTACAGGCGGCCACAAGCCTCATGGCCAAGAGAGCGACCTTCATCTGCTCACCCAGAAGGAAGGAGAGCCCCTGCGCAACTACATTCAGAGATTCAGCCGCGTACAGCACAACATCCCAGATGTCCACCCTGCCGCGGTAATCAGCGCGTTTCATCAGAACGTGTGAAACCACAGAATGCAGGAGGAGATGGCGATGTGCAAGATCAGAGACGTCAGTGAGCTATATGCCCTGGCCGACAAGTGTGCATGTGCTGAGGAAGGGAGGAAACTCCCCGGAGAGACTACAGAAGCAGGAGGATCTGATAGTGAGGGGGCTGCCCGGCAAAGAAAAACCGGCGGCGGAACAACAGGAAGAAGAAAGAGAAAGAAGAGGAAGTTGATTTCTGGTGACTATTTTCCGGCAGAGCTCCCCGAAGCCGCCGCCAAGAAGGTCCTCAAGATCAACACCAAGGGTGCTGAGGAGCAGTCTGCTCCGGCAAGCCCTAGGGTTTGTTCCGTTGAAGCAGACGCTCCCGACAAGTTTTGCTCCGGCAAGCTTGCCGGGGAACTTCAAGCTCCGGCTGAGCCGCCGGTTCTCGCCGTAGAAGCGGATGTTCTCACAGCAGCAGATGTGCCTTTAGTCCTTGTTGTCGAGCCGCAAGCTCCAGCATGGGCACAGCAGATTGTCCGTTTCCTTCAGACAGGAGAACTTCCCGAAGAGCAAGAAGAAGCGGAAAGAGAAGCCCGGCAGTCAAGTATGTACCAGTTTGTCGACAACACACTGTACAGAAGAAAACTCAACGTCGTGAAATTGAAGTGTATTCACCGGGAAGACGGACAAAAGCTGTTGGCAGAGATACATGGAGGCATATGTGGTCACCACATTGGCGCAAGAGCACTTGCCGGCAAAGAGTTCCGGCAAGGTTTCTTTTGGCCGACAGCCCTCCAGGATGCAACTGCACAAGTAACCAAGTGTGAAGCGTGCCAGTTCCATTCCAAGCAGATACACCAGCCAGCTCAAGCTCTCCAGACGATCCCTTTATCCTGGCCATTTTCGGTCTGGGGGCTCGACATCCTCGGCCCCTTTCCCCGAGCTGTCGGGGGCTTTGAGTACTTGTACGTTGCAATCGACAAGTTCACAAAGTAGCCAGAAGTGGAAGCAGTGAGGAAGGTGACAGCACAGTCAGCAGTCAAGTTCTTCAGGTCGATTGTTTGCCGCTTCAGGATCCCTAACAGGATCATCACCGACAACGGCACGCAATTCACGAGCCGCACCTTCATGCAGTACGTCCAAGATCTTGGCGCCAAGGTCTGCTTCGCTTCTGTTGCTCATCCAAGAAGTAACGGTCAAGCGGAGAGGGTGAATGCTGAAGTGCTGCGCGGGCTCAAGACCAGGACTTTCGAAAGGCTGCGCAAGTGCGGAGAGAACTGGATTGAGGAGCTGCCGGTGGTTCTTTGGTCGGTCACGATGACGCCAAATCGAGCCACTGGCCAGACACCTTTCGCTCTAGTCTATGGAGCAGAGGCAGTTCTCCCCACAGAACTCGTATACGGGTCACCTCGAGTGCTCGCTTATGATGAGCTTGAGCAAGAGCAGTTGCGACAAGATGACGCGCTGCTCCTTGAGGAGGACCGTCTTCAGGCTGCTGTACGAGCTGCTCGATACCAGCAAGCTTTGCGCCGCTACCATAGCCGCAAAGTAAAGGAGAAGATAATGGTGTGGACCAAGCGTCGTTCGAGGAAGTTTCGCCTTACCGGGAAGAAAACGACAGAAAAGCTAAGTTGCTAAAGTTTGAGCAATCAGTTTTAAAAAATTTAAGTTATCTTCCTCGAACGACCGTGCTTTGTATGGAAAACTTGTGCGCGGAGGAACCAACTCGTAGCTAGTTGCGCCCTTACTTTGTTTCGAGTCCGCTCAACAACTTAAGTGAGCTGCGACTAGTTGCGACAAGGTTTCTTGTCGGTAGCGGCACCGCCAACAGGCTGCTGACGTCCCGCACTCAGCACTCGCGGCTAAGGTGCCTGCGCCGACAAGTTCCCTAAAAGCGTAGGGCAAAAACATACAAAGGAAGGAATCAAGTAAAGGAAATAACATAGCAATCATTACCCAAAATAGAGTCATATTATAAGATAGCTTGTCGCAGCTCTAACAGATTGTTCTCATAACATGACCAGCAGCGGCAAGAAAAAGAGAAAACGGGTGGCCTAATCTACGCGATCGCCCTCAACCCTCTTGATCCCGCTCACCTTGTCCACAATGGGTGTGACAAGGGTCTTGAGCGCTTCCAGATCAGCATCCGGCGGCAAGGTCCTGAGGACGTTGGTGAGGTTGAGGCCTGGGTTGCGGAAGGCCACCTGCACCAGCACCTTTTGAAGAGCTCCCGTGCAGATTTTGCGTGACTCGTCGGCCAGCTGCTTTGGGATCTTCTCCCGGAGGCGCTGGAGGGCCGTCGCCACGCCTTTGAAGAACAAGCTGAGCTTGGCGCTGGGTTGGAGGTGCTCATCAGAGGAATACCCGAGATCCTCCATCCCCAGCTGCGCCAGCTCCCTGTCGATGGCTGCAGAAACCACCCACAAGCTCTCCCACGATGCTGTATTCGACGCGTGCCGTTCGAGGAGGGCGCGGTGGATACAGAGTGAAATACGGCATAACCCAGGCCGCGCGTGCCCGTGCCCTGTTTTGGGCCTGGCCCAACAGCGCTCGGCACCGTGTGTGGCCCAGGCCCGGGGGCTCCTGTCGGTGTACTAGAGTAGGGGTACCCTAGTATCCCGAACTTATGCACGGGCAGTTGCAGCACCCCGCGGCAAGGCTTGCCGGGTGACCGCCAAGGTCCTCCATGGTTCCTTTGGAGCCATTCAAGAACAAAGTATTCAAGCCAATGAGACAAGGCCCAGGCAAGAGGAGCTTGCCGGGAAGGCCAACCAAGGCATCTCAAGGAACTTGCCACGACGCGCCACGCGTCCCGGCGAGGCCCGGTGAGCGACAAGCTTCCGGACATGACAAGACAACGACCGCGGCAAAGCGCTTGCCGCGGCAAGCTACCACTCTATACCTGCGCTCCAGCACATCCACCAACGTGTCGCCCTGGGGCCTTTCCAGGCGCGCGTGGCAAGAGGCTGTGCAGCCAGCGGTGCGCGGTGGCAAGCGAGGCTGACAAGATTGCCATCGTGGCGAGCGGTGGCGCCCCTGACGGTCCCTTTTTGCACTATTTGGGCGACGTAGACGGGCATTTAATGCCTTTGTCCCCTGCCGTCAGGGTTAGGTATAATACACTGTACAGGTAGTTGTACCAACCGCAATTCCTTTTCCATTTTTACCCTTGTCTACGTTGCCACCTGTCGGAAACCCCTTTAGCATATAAAAGGAGGCCCATGCGCAATGTAGAGGGGGAGGGGAAAGCAGAAAAACACTCACGCTCGGTCTCGTTAGCAGCTAGTGTGTACTGTAGCACTCAGCGCTCCCGAGCAAGAACTCAATACACTCAGACATGCAGCAGTAGGAGTATTATCTCTCCGGAGAGCTCCGAAGCTGGGTAAACCGCTCGTGTGCTTCGCCTCGATCCGCTCTTCGTGCGACCTCCGCCCCCCGCCGAACCGAAAGGGGCTCGGTCCACCGGTCCCATAGGTGTTCGTGGATCAGCTTCCCCGACATCTTTGGCGCGCCAGGTAGGGGGCGTTGAGGTTGTGTGAACCTGATCCGGCGTTCACACGAGCTAGATCTTCATCTTCTTCATGGACATGCCACCGAAGAAGAAGGCTTCGGCGGCAGCTATTCCGTCCACGTCGATCCCACCACCAAGGATGAACCGCCATGAGAATAAACTTGTATTGTAAGGTAGGCTTAGTTAGTCACCAAGCCAAGATGTTGTCTATGAGCCGGCCGGGACTCTGTAAGCCGCCGGGCATTAACTTGTGTATATAAAGGGACGACTTGGCGGTGAGTTAGGGCAGGAAAATAAAGAGATCGAGAACTAGGTCAAGCATATTCGCTCCCTGGTAATCGAAGCCCAAGCAATAACCACCCTACACTAGATTAGGCTGTTACCTCCACCGCGAGGGGCCAAACCAGTATAAACTCTCCATGTCCCTTGTTCCGTTTAACCACTTCAAGCTAACTACGTTGCGATGGCTCCACACCTAACACTACAAAAAAAGACACATCCGTGTCATTTTGGGCCGAACGAAAAAAAATCCGTCATACTTATGACACTTCTATGACGATAATTGTGACAAAACCCGGTATCATGATATATGTGGTGGGCTCCTACTTCTTTGACAAAAAATCATGACAGAAAATGGGCTTTTCGTCCTGGGCGGGCCGGAGACACAGTTGCATGACATTCTTTGGGCCATGCATGACAGAAAAACCGTGGTAGAAGCGATGGCGAGGAAAATATCCGGGAGTTCCCGGTTACGGTGTGTGGTCGGGGGCCGAGCGATATGCGTTTCTCTCGTACACGTATGCGCGTGGGTGCGAGGCATTGGGCTCTAACTAAACCCGAGCAAGGCATTCGCCTACTGAACCCGAGCGATTACACTGCAGGGTACGCGTTACTGAACCCGAGTGATCGACCGATGGCTTTTAACTGAACCCGATCGAGCGATTCCTTCGCTACTGCTGCTAACTGAAGCCGATCGATGTTGCCTTTGGATGAACAATGAGCGTTGTTGGGGGGTTTGGATGAACAGTTCCCGGTGGGGGGTTGGATGAACAGGACCCCGTGGTGTTGTCGCTGGATGAACAGGACCCCGATCGATCGAGTCGGTTGGGAGTGGATGAACAGGACCCCGTGGAGGGCTGGATGAACAGGACCCCGTGGAGGGCTGGATGAACAGGACCCCGTGGAGGGAAGGTTGAACAGTAGCCGGTGGAGGGCTAGTTGAACAGTAGCCAGCGGAGGGCTGGATGAACAGTAGCCCATGGAGGGGTGGTTGAACAGGACCCTGTGGAGAGGGCTAGTTGAACTGTGGCCGATGGAGGAGCGCGCGGTGGAGGCTGGATGACATGAGCCCGTGGATGAACAGTCGTAGGTGCAGGCTGGAGGAGGTCGACGGTGGATGAACAGAAGCCCGTGGAGGTTGGAGGAGGTCGACGGTGGAGATGAACAGTATCCCGTGGAGTCATGTTTTGCGGTACGCCACACCCCTCCCGATGAACAGGACCCCCGTTTTGACCATAGCGCTCCAACAAAAGTCTGTTTCCTCCGTTTTGCGGTACGCAACACCCCTCCTGATCAACAGGGCCCCATTTCGACCATAGGAGGTCCAACAGAAGTCCGTTTGCTCTGTTTTGCGGTACGCCAGACCCCTCCCGATGAACAGTATCTCGTTTCGACTGTAGCCGGTCGAACACAAGGTCGTTTCCTCCGTTCCGCGGTACGCCAGGCCTCGTTTCCATCGGTTGTTCTGTCCAAGCCCTCCCGATGAACACGACAACACATTCCCTTCTGACCCAGCCGGTTGGCTCCCCATGAACATGACGACGATGCAGTTTCTCCGTTTCGACCCAGCCATGTACACGAGCCCTGCTCGTATGTATGCGCAAGTAGGTGTTTGAGACCCCGCCCGTATGTACGTACATGGACGTATTTACTTTCTTGCACCCTGGCCGCTGTACGTATGTGTACATGCTACGTGCACGCCTCTACTACGACATGTGCGTGCCTCTACTACGACACGTGCGCGCCTCTACATCGACCAGTATGTATATACATGTTCGCGACCAGAATGACAACGCTACGTATGCTTCGACCAGGTGGGTCCCAACTGTCAGGCACTTCCTTGCGTGCGAAGATGTAGCTGGTGGGTCCCAGCAGTCAAGGGGCGAATCGTTTTTTTGCCCGGAATATGGACGCACTTCCTTGCCTGCGAAGATGTAGCTAGTGGGTCCCAGCAGTCACGGGGAGAAAACATTATTTTTTAGGGTAAAAAGGATGCAGTTGTATGCATGCGTCCATGGGTGAGGTGCATCCCCGCTATCAGCCTCTCACGTACAGTTATCTTCCTATGACTCTCATTTGTTGACCATGTTGACCACAGCGTGCCGAGCGCACCAAGGCCGATGGACGACAGCGAGGCCCTAGATATGAACGACCCGGAGATGGGGAAGACGCGGCAGTGGAGTCGCAGATGGAGAGGAGTGGGAAACTTGACTGGTTTGGGTGCACGGCAGCACTTCCGCCCACGAGAGACAGGAGCAAGAACAGGGGTTGAAGAAGGAGCATGGCTGTTGGATTAACATCCAAAGGTCTAGCTGCTAGAATCATTTGTTGATTAAGTTGACAAAGCCCTGCATACACGTCTGCTTAGTAGGCCCACAAGTCAGCCACCAAATCTGTCGGGTCCCAGCTGTCATCGGGGGGAATAGTTTTTTAGGCATAAAAACACTACTAGGGAAAAGCCTAGCAGCAGCGCGGGTTTTAGGCCTATCAATAGCGTGGGTAGGAGCGCTACTGATAAGGCGCTACAGCTAAAGCTTAGCAATAGCATGCCTAGACCCACGCTACTGCTAAATTGACTTAGTAGTAGCGCTTCTACAGAAGAGCGCTATTGGTAATTAGTAGTAGCGCTTCTCCTTGCCCGCGCTACTACTATTATTTAGTATTTTATTTCTTTTTTATTTCATGTTGTATTCATACACCTTTACACAAGTTTTCATACAACAGGAATTTAGAGATTGTTTTTACATCATAATGAGTTATTACATCACGGGGTGAAAGAACCGTGGACTTGTTTCAAGTGGATGTCCATCCACTTGAAACTAATCCGCGGTTCTTTCACCCAATGATATAATAATATCATCATCATCATCATATCATTAACAACTTATCATCATAATACATCATTGTCATATAACACCTCCTCAAGATCAACTTAGCAAATTGGTCACTAGTCGTAATCACAAGTAGTCCTCATTATCAACTCTAACACATTACCACATAATAAACATATTTTACCTCATAGGAAATACTACATTCGATTAAGACCTACTACATTTTCTAAGGTAAAATAGCAAAAAAAAACAAGATAGCCCCTGACTCTCCATTATGGAGAATGGAGATTAGCCTGTCTCCAATTCTTGACTTTCGCTGAATGTTACTTCCAAGAACCTCCTTGCGAATGTCCATACATTTCTTCCATTCTTTGATGACCATGTGTTCACCAGTTTTAGAAATCCGATATGCACAGGTGAGCTCCCTAGATTTACCTGGCAGTATGTTCAGAGCTGTAAGGCGACCATTCAGATACATCAGATAAGGCACACAATGCATCAGGAGTTTCTGTTAAAAAACATAGTAGTAACTTCGTAGTTAGCAATGATGTACTAGTTTTAGAAGTATGCAAAAGTTGCACGGATGTCGTAATAGTAAAAAATCTTACCAGGGTATCTCCAGAGAAGTTACCGTGGTTCAACATGTGCACTAGTGGCACGTATTCACCATAATTTGGAGGAGTTCGATAATAGTTATTGTAATCCTCAAGAAGAGTAAAAAATGCGATCAGATGATTTTTCTCCTTATAAGTTAATTCGGAGCCATCGGTGTAGTGGGTTTTGTCTACCATCTTCCGCACAGTCTTTGAAGAATCAAAATAAGCTGTCAATGGAAATAAGTTATCAACTATTTTGAAATAAACAATATAAATTAGTTAATAATTATGTTTGAGAAACTCAGATAGCAGTACAATCGGAAGCGTATCAATAAGGACCCAAATGTCCATATTGTCTTGCTCGATTTCAGGATCACCAAGATCCATGGTGACAATCATACCCTCATAAAAACCATACATTTTGCAAAGTGCTTCCCAATTTTAGCAACCAAAATGGGTTACGCTCTGAGCATTGCACAGATTTACTTCAAAATCCATATCATGATGGGTCCTTAGGTGTATTTTCTTTGTTTCAAAATTTTCATGTTCTTCAAAACCCATCCTCTCCAAGACATAGAGTCTTGCATGGCATGGGATAAGCTAGTCGAATTGTAAAAGATGAAAACTAGACGTTGAAATAGTTGAAGTCATGCTTAATTACGAAAAAAACACTTGTCGTTGTTGCGTACCATTTCAACATCGAAGGTCTCCTCGAGCTTAATGTTGAAGCGCCGATCTTCATCCAGCTCAACGAACCTGTCGCACATACCTCGATCGTCGTGGCACCAGCTGCACTCCCCCGGGAGAGTGTCGTCGTCCGAGTATGACATTTCCTACGTTCATAATTCAAAGATTAAACTTGTACATATTCTAGCACAAGTCATGCCAGAATTCACGGAAAAATCCGGCATGACCTTTGCTAAAAAAGGACATATCGAGCGCCTGAAATTTGCCGGAACGGAAATTAATCAACACTCCGGCAAAACATAGGCCACTCGGAGGTGTAACCAAAACATGAAATAATTGCTCAAACAAAAAAATAACAACAAATATGACATGTTCAACTAGTTCTATTAATTCAACTAGTTCTTACTAAATATAAACTTACTATAAATAGAAAAAACACTAGTTCTTTCTAAAAATAAAGTAGTTCAACTAGTTATTAATTTACTTACTAAACTAGTTCAACTAAAACTAAACTAGTTCAACTAGAACTAAACTAGTTCTATTAATTCAACTAGTTCTTACTAAATATAAACTTACTATAAATAGAAAAAAACTAGTTCTTTCTAAAAATAAAGTAGTTCAACTAGTTATTAATTTACTTACTAAACTAGTTCAACTAAAACTAAACTAGTTCAACTAAAACTAAACTAGTTCTATTAATTCAACTCATTCTTACTAAATATAAACTTACTATAAATAGAAAGAAACTAGTACATCTACTACTACTAATTAACATCTACTACTATATCTACTACTAATTAACATCTACTACTGCTAATTATACAACTAGTTTACCATCACTACTACTAATTAATATCCACTACTACTAAAAATCATTATCTATGAACCCTAAATTAACATCTACTACTACTAAAATCATCTACTAACTAAGCAAAGAGAAAGGGGGTGGGGGAGGGGTGGGGGCTTACAGAGGAAGAGATGGTGGCGGGGAGGTGCTCGGCAACGGAGGTAGGGGCGGCGAGGGCGGGCTCGGGATCAGGGGAGACAGTGGCGAGGCGGGGTCGGGGGAGACGGAGGCGAGGCGGGTCGAGGGAGACGGCGGCAAGGCGGGGTCGGGGGCGACGGCGGCGAGGCAGGGTCGGGGGAGACGGCCGCGAGGAGGGGTCGGGGGAGACGGCGGCGAGACGGCGGCAAGGCGGAGGCGACGAGGGGGAGAAGAGAGAGTGGGGAATTGGGGGAGGAAGCAGAGGAGAGGGAATCAGGCCGCGCGGGAGGTTAGGTGAAAATAGGTTTAACAGTAGCGTGGGGACGAAAAACGCGCTGCTGCTAAAATCCGTAGTAGTAGCGCCGTTTCTAGAAGGGCGCTACTACTATACCTAGCAAGTCGAGACCGGTGTGGCAATTGTAGTAGTAGCCCGTTCTGTTTCTGCCACGCTACTGCTAAGGGGGTAACAGTAGCGCGGTTTAGCCAGACGCGCTACTGCTAAGTAGCAGCAGCGCCTCATTTTAACAAGCGCTACTGGTAAGATTATGTGTATAAGGTTTTCCCTAGTAGTGCAAGGAGGCACTTCCTTCCGTGCGAAGATACAGCCGGTGGATCCCAGCTGTCAGGGGGAGGAAACGGCTTAATAAGGAGGAACTTTCCTTGCATGTGACTATGGACCACGTGGTCCGCATCTTTCATATATTTAATGTTTTTTCTAATTCTATACGATTTAAAAGTAATTTGGAAAACGGTGAAATTCTGGGCGAAACGTATTTTCGCGATTTTTTGTAAATGGTTTGTCGGATTGATGCAAATGATACTGTGTTGGAAAGCTATGGAAAATGCGCAATTTTTTTGTATAGAAATGTTTTTCTAATTCCTTACGGTTTAAAAATGAATTCGAATATGGTCAAATTTGATTTCAAACGCGAATTTTTTAAAAGTTTGTCGAAATGAGGCAAATAATATATGGTTGGAAAGATATCGAAAATACGAAACTCAGCCATGTTCAATGTTTTGTCAAATTTGCAACCGTTGAAGAGTAATTTGGATTACGATGAGACCCATCGTGCTGTTTTTCTGTCAGAAAAAACAGAGTACTTGTACTGATCTACGTGTGCGTTTGTACTGATATATTCTTCGGAGAGTAATTTCGAAAGGTTCCGAAAAAAAGAATACTTGAACTGATGTTTGCATGGTTTTGTACTAAGCGTGTTTTCACTAATTAGACTTTGATCTGTTTTAGGTAATATTTTTGCTCGTAAGTTTTCAACGGTTTATTGTATCGTCGCCTATGTACTTGCATGGTTTATATCATCGAACTGAATGATAGTTTTTTGAAAAATATAATGTTTTTTAACTAAACATTTTTTTACAACGATGTTATGGACTTCTCTTATTTTATGACTTCTACTTTTCCCATTTGAATTGCATGTAGTCTCTTTTTGCTTGAATTTTTATAATACAAAACTGGATGGTTCACTTTTACCTCCTCTCTTTTAAAGCATTCATAACTAACGAACTAAAAGAAAATGGTGAGCACAGTGCATTTTTATACCACAGTTCATAATAGGGAGCACAATCCATGTGAATTGTATAAAAGATAAGTAACAGTAAAATTGGATTATTGGTGTTTTTATGGAGTTTGTAGTACCATCACAAACAAAGTTCATAATGACATAATCTTTGTTCGTGCTTCGTTCAAAGAAAGATACACAAGTATATTGCGGCCAAAGTATTACAAACTGACAAACATAATAAGCCACCTCGCTAGAACAGAGCATCTCAAACGGCTCTACTCCTGTTGCACAGAAAAGTGAACAACAAAATATTTGTGGCTAGAGTAGCAAAGGTACCAAGAAAATGCACAATTCTATTGAGTAACACGTGAAGTGGATGTATGTGTGTCTTGTAGCGTAGGGTTGTACTGACACACTCAGCATCAGGGGATTTCCAATTCACACAAGATCAAACTGCACCACTTCGTTATGCGGAGGCCAGTTGCCTGGGTCGTCACCGTCGAACTGAACCCCACGCCCCTGTTGAACTGCTGAAATATTTTAGTACGGGTTAGATACAGTGCCAAACTAGTACCTGAAAATCTCGTCCCCAAATATGCATGTCAATCTTCAAAGTTGGAAGTAATCTGATCTATCTCAAAAAATCAAACTGATACATACATGCAAGAACAAAACCGGTACAAGAAATACAAACAATCAATATGAGGAGGAATCTCTAGATGAATAAGAACAGAGCATCAAGAATATTCATCAAATTCATACCAAAAATATGAGGGGTCATGGTACGCCAGCCAATAGGCTATGCGGGAGGAGGGCGCGACCTAGTGGTATATGCCTAATAATAATTGGAAGGTAGATGATCAGCCAGTGTCGGCCTACAAGGCCAACAACCTTCTTGACAACACACTATAGACCGACCAACATGGACTTTGTTGGGTTTAGTTTATTTATTCATGCACTGTTAGGCGTGCCCATTTTGAACTTACGAAGTTTTCTATACCCACCTGAACCTACAAAGTTTTCCTATAGCCTTTTGAACTTACAAAGTTTTTCTCGATGAACTTTCATGTGGTTTGTTTACAAGGAACTTTCATAAGGGAACTTCTCGCGCAATTGCACATGTACTGGTTATATTTTCTCTGAAGCCAGAATGGTTTTCATATGTTTCGTACACTATGGTGATGAATATAAATAGTGGGTGAGCACCAAGACAGCTTTAACATGGGATCCCTTCCCCCAAGAGGAAGCAATAGGAATTATTGCTTAGAAAATAAGTGCAAGTACAAGGAGAGTAGCAAGAGTTGTACTTTTGGTGTAAGCATACATGAGCAGGGCTTGCGTGGAGGCCGCGTGAGGAACTGGTTGAGGACGACCACACTAATGTTTGTGCTACTGCCGTTGTGGCAAAAGGGGCAACGACATGTGTTGGTTGCAGGAGCTAGACTGACCACCTAGGCATCACATCAAAGTAATTAGTAAGATTAACCACTACTTTTTACAAGAATTAGCCAGCAATTAAAGGGGTGAGAAATAATAGTTCTAGTAATTATAATTTCCAAACACTAGTAGCAACCACAGTTTTTGGTTCAATTTCCTTTGAATAAAAACACTCCTGGGTATTAACGAAGACGATCTGTTAAACATAACTAAAAGCATCAGTTCAACTGCTTCGAAACCATCAGCACAATCGCCTGAAACCGTCTTTTTGCTTGAACTTATCTAGGACATTGTGTTGAACTTTTTTCTGTACTTATATGCTAGTAATAATAGAACATTTCCCATACATTCTTTGTCCATTCGTGGACATCAACCAAAATAGGCAGGAGAGAGCAGTCAGTACAAAACCATACAAAAATCGAAGAAGCAACATAGTATATACTGATACAAAGTTGGACGGATGCTCTGGGATCTTTAGAACTGGTGAGGAAGCACAGACTTGCTGCACAAATAAATAAGATATAAATGTTTACTGTCCAAGAGCGCTCGTGCCATGTATTCAGAATTTCCTCGCACCATTTTTCATACACAAAAGTCATGGATGGCTATGAGGAACAGCTTCTATATATAGAAGGACCAGCAAGGGTCTTAGAAACAAACTAGGAGTACATGATTTCAATCAACTCGATGCTCATCAGTACTAGAATTACTGGACAAGAAGTTTAGATGGTACCAACGATGGTTCAGAATCATCGAGAACACAAGTTCAGTAACATAGTCACTTCATTAGCATACAGTGGAGAACAATCGCTCCTCCAAAAACAAGAATAGAATAGGTTGAAGTTCAGAAACAAAAGCATACCAGCGAGATTGAGGATGGAGGCATGGGAGATAGATCATCCGTCGTCGCTTCTGTACACACGTTGCCAATTAAAAAGGCTGAACTTCAGTAGATGGAGAAGAAGGACGGACGACGAGCCAGCAGTGGCCAGAGGAAGAAGGCCACACAGGAGGAAGAACGACCACCGAGAGCAATGGGCAGCGCCACGGCGGTGTCCATGACGGTGGCAAGCAGATGAGCCGATTGTTCAGGTGCTTCCCAAGATCCCCTACAACAGCGAAGTCACAGCACATTAGCACTCTAGAATGCATGTAAACATGTACGTGGTCAACATATGTTCAAAATTCAACTTGTACAAATTAGAGAGCTTCTACTGAATTCAGCAGCGCCAGCTTGTACTCTCTATACTACAAAAAGTTCAGCATCTAGAAGAAATACATCAGTTTAAATATACTTACCATAGTAGTTTAGAGTGTCATGAATATATAGAGTCCGGTCTACCAGAGATAATGTTACCTATTTGCCCTGAACTGTCGGGCTTGAAAAGTGTAATGGCAGAACATATGTTTTGTCTAAATTCCCGAATGCAAACTTTCCTGCTTGTGAACACAACTAAATAATGCTGCAAGTATGTAACAACAAGACATGAACTAGCCTCCACGCTGGTGTATGATTTGCATCACCATACAACAAAAGGAAGAACAACCCATCCATCTATCAGTGTACAAATAAATACAGAAACACAAAAGCTTTTACAGATTTTCTAGTTTTTCGCTCATACCTAAAAAGATTGGATCATAAAATAGTATAGGAACGCATCATATGTATCAAGTGAGCTAGTAGTTCAAAATGCATCAATCAAATACCACATGCATCACGCTTGTGAAAATGAAAATTCAGAAAAAGAACATTTTCGTTAAGAAAAAGCAAGCTAGCAATCATCCATCAACATGCTCTTTTTTGGCTCACTAAGCTTGATAGGGGAGTTGCTGTACTTGTTGCAACATCACTACTTGAACTGGTGTGAGTACCATACCTGGACGGATGGGGCAGGAGGGAGATGGTCAGGGAGTAGGCAAGAGGAGGGGCATCCGGAGGATGTGCTTGGAGTGTTGTGCGCTGATGGATGGTGGTTGGAGGAGCGTGGCTGTCGAGCGGTGCGGCGGTTCGGACGACGGCATCCAGGCTTTGTCTGCCATCGCGTTGTGGAAGATGAGTGGAGCAGGCCAACAGCGCAGTGGAAGCCAAGGGGAGCAGGCCGTCTCTAGCAATTTTCAAGCACAAGGTAGCTACAAATAAATGATGAACAGAGCAAAGCTAGTAGTCCAGTGTACTGAGACATTGTAGCAAACACAATGGCATGCCTCCAAATATGTGATTTTTTATATTAATGAACTGATGTTGTTTCTTTCATCAAACTAGTACTGAAGAATTTCCTCTCTTACCGAGTGTTGGGAAACAAACCAAGAGACGGTGTTGTTTGCCAGTGCATGTGCAGCACAATGACCTCGCCTGAGAAGCAGCACAGGATCCAACAATTTCTGTCGGGGGACCGAGCTTGTGGGTGAAAACAACAGGAGGGAGCGGCAGTGCAGGGGTGCAGGAGCGGGAAGGTCAAGTTCGAGGCAGCGAGAGGAGCACCTCGAAGAGACGTGGGGGCTGGGAGGAACGACAGAAGGAGGGAGGCCCGCTGCGCTGGCCGAAGATCAGATGAGAGCGGAGATGTGTCGCGGACTCGAGGGCGGTGCTAGTCTCGCCGGACGAGAGACGCGACGGTGGCGGGTGGGGATCGGAGGCGCCGGGGCTGGGGGTTGCTGGGGATGGGGCACGCCGGGGCTGGGGGTCGCCGGGATGGGGCGCGCTGGGGCTAGGGGTCGCCGGGGATGTGGCGCGCCGGGGATGGGGCCCGCCGGGGTTGCGCGTCGCCGGGATGGAGCGCGCCAGGGTTACGGGTCGCCGGACTGGGGCGTGCCGGGGTTTCCGCCGCTGGAGATGGGGCACGCCGGGGTTGGCGGGGAGGGAGGTGGGGGCTTCGCGTGCGGGAGGGGACGAGTCAAGAGGGGCGTGGGCTTCAGCTCGCCATTGAGCTGCTCCGCTTTTGTTCTTCTGGATCGTGCAAAATTGCATCGCGCCCTTATAGGACACATAGTAACACAGTAATATTCTGTTACTAGTAACAAAATAGTGATGTCCTATATATATACATATATATATATATATATATATATATATATATATATACATACATATAGGTTCAGTTTTGCATTCTTATAGAAGAATAGAACTGAGTTGTGTGTCGTCTTGAAAAAACAAACATAACTTGGGCTACTGATGTTATAGACAAAGATAGGTTGGGAGGCCCAAAGGCCGCTGGATCCAAAAAAATGTTGAAACATGTCGTGGGCTGCCCATGTTAAACAACAAAACCTAGGCCATGGACCTAGTGGGCCCAGGACTGTCAGCCTCTCGACGAACAGTTGTCTCCCGATTCCTCTTGTTTTGCTGATCATGTTGGGAACGACAGATGGCGGCGCCGTTGCGAGAGCACCAAGGTGGAGGACGACGTCGAGACCGCGGACCGAACGAACGGGGCCGGGGGAAGACGTATGCGGAGGGGAGTACGAGGGTTGACTTGTTCGGGTGCAGGGTGGGGTGTGGAAGTAGAGGGATGGCCTGGCCAACGCCATAGGCTATGATGGCCAGCTGCTGTATAGGAAGAGGACAAAAGGTTGAACAAAATAAAGAAATACAAATGAATAGGTGGTTGGTCCCATATGTCTGTGTACGAGACCTGCTGGGTCCATCTGAGAAGGGGAATATGTTGGGAGGAAGGAGATTCAAAGCACGGCAGCCAAGTGAACTAGTTTTTTTTAAACGGACGAGTGAACTAGTTACATACATAAGCAAATAGCCACTAAAAAACAAACAGGTTAATGGGTTCTTAGAAGAAATATTTGGGACAAACCAGATAATTACGACACGTAGGCTAATGCATGAAACACTCAGATGATAAAGGTGCTTAAACAGATAAAGTACAACATCTAGACCTTCCTGGCACGCTTGATCATGATGCTTCGGTTGTCCGTGTACTCGTCGGTTACGGGAAGCAGACATGCCCTCATGTCCAAGATCCACCTATACATGTCGTAGCATGCGTATGCGTTCTTGGCGGTGTAGGTTATGTAGGCTAGATTCAAAGGTACCTCCCACATGTTAAGGTCCTTGGTATCATTGCCTTCTTTCATGTTGGCGTAGCAGGGCTTGATGATGGTCTCGGCGAGGTCAACCACGGATTCCTTCTCCTGCCCATTGCCAATGATCTTGTATTGCTTCTGGATGTCGATAAGCTTGTTGCACCAGATGGCCGAATTGTCGTGTTCTTCCTTCTCTCCAACATAGCAAAGGTGCACTCGGCGCTGCTGATGAAACGGGCGAATGCTCCAGAACCTTTGATGGCCCTACAGCAATGGTAGACAAGAACCTCGTCTCGCAAACATACTTGGGCAACCGCGATCCGCTAGTCCCTATCAGGAGACGAATGGATGGTCACATGGTCTAGTCCTGCGACCTTGTGCTTTCTCGTCCTATAGGTACTTCTTGAACTCGGCGAGGCAGAGCTTCACCGAGTCCGGATCGTTGGTGTACATCGCATTCAACTTGGTGCCACCATGGGACTGAATGGAGAACTCAAAGGTGAACTCCTTGCTGAAGTCCATATCCAGCATGCTCACCTCTCGGATCGCCATTGGAGTCTCTTCAAGTGAACAAGTGAGTAGGCGGCAACAACAGTTCGTTTTTCAGCTCTTAGGGAACTGGATTCAGCAGTAAACAAAGTGTGTATAGGCGACAACAGTTACTACCCCTCCCTCACCCGCTGCACGCCTGGCAGAATATGCACCCTCGGTGCATTCAAACGCCTCCATTAAGAAACCTATTCTGGCCACACACGTCGGTTCACGAGCGGGTCTGTATTGGTACTGTAATAACAAGTGTTAGTGGTCACTTTACTTAAATTTAATTATCTTTGATTAAAATGTATTCTTAAAACTAGCAATGCATTGGCTCGTTCTATCAGTGCCACAGGATCAACATGCACAACAATTAGAATTATTATTCTCAGGACGCACATGATCAGCACATTTGCCGCACTTTCACACAGACAATACTACAAAGTTTGAACATTTTGTTATGGTTGCTGTCCTCTGCATCATCATGCCGTGTTTCCTAGCTTGCAACATTCAGAACCAACAAATAATATTCAAAAAATAAGTACAACAAAGATGCCTACACATCTGATTGATTTCCAGCTTCCAAGATTCAGAACCAACAAATAATATTCAAATAATAAGTACAACAAAGATGCCTATAGATCTCATTGATTCCTAGCTTGCAAGATTCAGAACCAACCCATTACAGCCTGTTGATAAAGTGAATATTGGGATTAAATCTATCTTGGCTAGCCGTGTCATACAACCCAAGAACTTGGCGAATGCTCTTGACCATCACAACATCTGTAGTCGAGTATTCCTGTTTGCATAGATAAGAAAGAGCATGGATTTAGGACTCTAGCAGCCGTAGAGATGGTTGTACAAACATTGGCCTTTCTTTTAGCCACCAATTCTATCTATGTTTCTGATGCGTCAATCTTTGACGCATCCCTTGAAATTACTATAATAGTGGCACTAGCTGAAGCAAACTTTATTTCCAAAATGAGAAAAGATTGCGATAGAAGAGCTTTATTTTAAAAATACAACGTTGGCACAACATGACAAAGCGCAATCATGCTGATAAAGGACAGTACTGACCGGTGTGAGGGGTACTATGCCGCCACGACTCGATCTGGTGAACCTGCAACTCCACTCGGATGAGGTCAACATGCAGCTCCATGATTCAATTCATGCGCCTTTTTCTGTGGTTCACCTGAAATGAAGCAAAGATTGCATCATTCAGCTAGCAAGAAGTACTTCCTCTCGTGAGCTGGCAGGTTCTTCTTTAGTAGTTGTACTAAAATTGAGCAACATTAAGGTTGGCTGTCCTACTCATGTAAGGTGCAACTATAATTTGCTTATCCTTTTGTGCAGTTCCACTAAAATAAAGGGCCATTGTGGTGACAGTGACGACTCATCTTGCAAAGGCTAATAAAATGTTGCACAAGATTACCAACAGAATTTGACGGAGATTTTGGGAACTCCAGTCACCATTTTGTGCAGTTCCACCAAAATTGAGAGATGTTGCCCACGTGACATTTTAGTTGAACTGCACAAGACACTCATTCCAAAAAAGTGTTTTGTGCAGTTCGCCAAGAGGTCACAATAGCAACAAGGTGAAATGGATATCCCTATCTGCACAAAAAGATAGAAAGTAAACAGTTGCTGGTCAATAAGAATATACGAAACACACATGAAATGAAAAGAAGCATCTTAATTATGTTCATGGCAATCACGCAAGTGCAGTAAAAAATTTAAAACGTCAGCAATGCTTCATGTTACCGGAAGCATTACGATCAACTATGACATTCGTCAAATATGGGATTACTTTAATGGTGGCATTGCTTGTTTACCAGATACAGTAAATCAATAGCAGCTAAAGATTTGGTTTAACGGCACGGGACCGTGGGGACACCAGGTCACTCGGCAGCATAAAGAAGCAACTTACTTATCATACTAGGCAAAATAGAAGGAGTACCATTTGTTAACACAGTTTAATTGCATCATATCACTGGAGGCATTAGATTAACAATAACACTGGTTAGACATGTCCTTAAGGTAACAGTGTGATTGCTTAAATTATATGCACCCTTACATTAACAACAGCAAAAGGTTGGTAAAAGGACATGCGACAATGGACGCATTGGCACACTGTACCTACAAGGAGGCATAAAGTGGTGATGCCGAGTTTGTTCCTACTCTGTGAGGGCAACACATCTAATACTGGAGAACTTTTACTATGTGAGGGCAGCAAATCTATTCCTGGAGACCTTTTACTATGTGAGGGCAGAAAATCTAATCCTGGAGACCTTTTACTATGTGAGGGCAGCAAATCTAATCATGGACATACTCTGTTGACTTGTCCCCCAGCCGCCACTTTCTATCCTTTTTTCAACCAATGATAGATCTGTTCCTTATCTAGTTTGTACTTAGTTTTCCCATTATTTCCCTTTTCAACCAAGAGACCGGTTGGGTATCCGGTCTCTACTACTTTCCCCCTATTATTTCCTCTTTGAATCAAGTCCTAGATTCATGCTACGAATTTCCCCCTTTCTTTGTTGTTTGAACCAAGTCCTAGATTCGAATGCATGAAGTAGCTTTACCTCTAATAATACTAAAAATTTAGGTGGATTTGGAAGAGCTGATGGAAGTAGAAAAAGATGCACATGCAGGCACGTGGAGAGCTGGGGCAGTAGAGCAAGGCCGCTTTCGAAGAAGTTGTACCTGAGGTTCGTCGGGATGCCGGCGGCGGCAGGTCCGATCTGCGCACAATATGGCAGGGAGGAAGAAGGGTCGGAGGACCTCCCGAGCCGGCGCTGTGTCGAAGAGAATAGCACGGGCAGAGGATCGGGCCCCACCGGCAGCTGTGGGTTTCCTCCCTCGGCGGCGATGACCACGTGAACGATGCACCTTTTAATCCTCTACACACAGCGGCCAAAGGGATCCGACCGGATCTGTGACCGGCGGTGAGTAGAGAGAAAATGTTGCTATCACTGTCTTGTTTAGATCTGGAGAGGATGAGAGAATGAAGAGAGCAACCCTAGTAAAGCAAGCGCTCAGGCCCCTGCATACATATATAGTGAAGTGATTATCTTTTTCTCTCCACAACAAGCGTTTCAATTTGTGTATGTGGCATTAAAGAAAAGAAACTCTCTATTTAAGGTGACTAACTGTATGACTCCTACTTACTACTAGTAGTACTAGTATTGTTCACTTGTGTGCCCTGGCCCTCCATTCATTGAACAACCCCACGGGTGAATAAACATACAGTACTAGTATTAATATAGAACACACAAGCTCGAACTATTTTGACGTAGTTAAAAGTTGAGGGCGGGGCTTTTCCCGGGCAATACGCGTGGCAGTTTTCGTGTAGGCGGTTTGATACAAAGGCGACGAGGGTGAGGGAGTAGGGGATTCAACTTACTTACTGCTGGAAAGGTAGGGCTGTGCGATTTGACAGCGTGTTACTGCTGGAAAGACTTGTGATATGACTACTCACTATAGTCATGAATTACTAGCGCTACGACCGAGGTGATGCCCCCTTCTGTTCCACATTCTAATCTGGTGCATGACACGTCGACCCGGATGCTGGCTCTCCCACATGTCGGCGAAGTACGTAGTAAGAAGGAGCAAAGAATCATGCGGTATATACTACTACTACTACTACTCATGACGGAGGAGTGCGAACAACGATATCCCAGTGAACTAGCAGTGTGAACCACGACAGCCCAGTGAACCAGCAGTAGAAAACAATGTGGTGATATGGACATAAAAAACAATGTGCTACGGTCCAGACTATAGCATGTAAAGTTATACTCCTCTTTGTTTCGATCCCTGAGTTAGAACTAGTTTGGGTTGAAATAGCCTCAAATTATCGAAACAGGAGGGGTTAGTTTGAGCTAGTTTTCTCTAATCCAGCTAAAAAAACTAGCCTGGTGGAGAGCTTCTAATTGGGTTAGTTATCCTCGGGCCCACTAAAAGAGAACTAAAAATATCTCCCCTGCCTGCACCAGATCGCTCCCTATGCCCCCCTCGCATGACTCCTCTCTGTTCCCCATCGGGCCGCCCGCCCAAGCGCCGCTCTGTCGCTCGCCCTCTCTCTCCTCCGGCCGCCCTCTCCCTCCGACCTTCGAAGGTCACCCCACCCCCCCCTTCACCGGTTGTTTTTCTCCCTCTGTCGTGTGTGGCAGTGGTGCATCTACTAGGGAGGTCGCGGGAGGGGTGAGTTTGTTCGTTCATTCTCTGTCTCACAGCCGTATCACTGATTTTGCTCGTTCTAGCGCTAATTCTGATTTGGAAAAGTAGATCCTGATCAAACTTGGTATAGATTTGTGGTGCACACATGGAATTGTTTGATGCTGCTTCAGGAGGTAATAAATCTTTCTAGAGGCCCAAAGATTCAGTTCATCTTTCTAGGTATTTCAGTTTCAGGCTTGCATTATTTCTAGAGGCCCAAAGATTTAGTTCACCTTTCTAGGTATTTCAGTTTCAGGCTTGCATTATTTCTAGAGGCCCAAAGATTCAGTTCACCTTTCTAGGCATTTCACTTTCAGGCTTGCATTATTTCTAGAGGCCCAAAGATTCAGTTCACCTTTCTAGGTATTTCAGTTTCAGGCTTGCATTATTTCTAGAGGACCAAAGATTCAGTTCACCTTTCTAGGCATTTCATTTCAGGCTTGCATTATTTCTAGAGGCCCAAAGATTCAGTCCACCTTTCTAGGTATTTCAGTTTCAGGCTTCCATTATTTCTAGAGGCCCAAAGAATAAGTTCGTAGTCGTTGGCAAGCGACCCTACTACCCATGCCGGTGTCGACCTCAACTCGCAAGCGCCGGCATCGGAGGGATTCCTAGGGCTTGGGCTCTATAGAGCCTTCCTCCAGAGTGACGATGACGAGCTCCTCGCTCGGTGCGTGAGGGGCTCCGGGCTCCCTCCCTATCGTGAATGACTTCCATGATGAGTTAGCTCATGCTTTGTTTCATGGAGTGTATTTGTTTTGTGAAGCTTGATCGACAACTTGTATGTTTAAGTGGGATATCTCATTTGTATGGACAAAGTAAAATTTATCTTGTTTTGCATGCTTGATTTGTAAAGATGGTTCGTTTATGTCAATTGTGAGCGGGAGGAGGCCACACAAGAGCCGGCCACACCAAATCCGGCAGGAAATAGGCTCCAAAGTAGTCAAATGATTGAGACAGAGCATTTATTGTCAATCTAACCCTGCCATCCATACACCTCTTTGGTTTAGAGTTAGTTCAGGGTTAGTTCAGGGTTAGAATCTAACTTTAACCTCTAACTGAGTTAGAGTTCTCCTCGTCCCGGTTCATCGCCATCATACTTTCCCCATTCGTGTGTTTTCAGTATCCTGTGAATCAAAGAGGCCCTTTTTGCGGGAAAAATCAAAGAGGCCCTTAGACTGGTTTAGGTCTGGTCATTTTTAATAAATGTGTTATGTCCAAAATTTAATGAACGTGCTCCGATTTCTACGGAAGTAGTCCGTTTTCATGTAGTAATTCATTTATTTATTTATTCTTCTATGGGGGGTTTGCATGTAATTCGTGAGTTCTGAAATGTAAAGTACCCCGACATATGCTCCGAGTCATGCATGCACTACGACCCAGATGCTCTATGTCCCACATGTCGGCGAAAGGGAGCACGTGGAAATAGCCTAGGAGTACATATAAGAGGATAAATGCGTGAAAAAATATGTACTATGAAGCGTAGCTGTGGTTCGAAAAGCAGACCTAAAGTGATGACAGCTACAGGTCGCATGCACCCAATTAGTGGTACTAGACATACGACTATTTTTCCCTAAAAAAAGAGGTACGAGTGCTCAGTACTCATATTCTATCAACACGAGTCCCATCTGACAACAGCGTCCGTGCTACAACTAGCTCTTCTCCCTTGTTTCTCTCTTCTAATTCTAAACTCAGCCGACGCTCGGTGGGCGGGGTGGGGATTTGCCGATGGTCGATTTGCTCAACTGCTACCCCACCTCACAGTGAAAATGTTACGACTGGAATAAAAAGGCCATATACTCCCTCCGTTCCTAAATATAAGCCTTTTTAGATACTATTGCAAAAGGAATACAACATATGGATGTATGTAGACATATTTTAGAGTGTAGATTCACTCATTTTGCTCCGTATGTAGTCGCTTGCTAGAATCTCTAGAAAGACTTATATTTGGGAACGGAGGGAGTACTATACTAATAAAACATTAAGGCCATGAGGCGCTGCAGTGCTGGTTACAGGAGGCAAGAAGAAGAGATGCATCCATCGACGACGTCCACCTCCTCGACTCAGGGCGCCGACCCACCGAATGGTAGCTAAGTAGTAGCGGATCTCGTGGCTAGGTCGACGTGCTTCTGAACAATGGCGTCCAAAGATCCCATCCACTAGCAGAAGGCCAACGTCTTTCTGACCTCTCTTGCCTTGTAGTGGCCTATGTAGACGATTTCCTCGTAGACGTGGATGTGCAGGTCAACGGTTTCTTGCATGGCGAGGCGCTGCGCGGCGATCGCAGCCTCGAGGTGCACATTCTTCATCGCGACCTCCAGCACGTGTAGGGCCACCAGGGCTTGAAAGAGTTCGTCACCATGGAGGCCGATGAGGGTGGTAGGCAATGAGGAGCCAGGGCGCGCGGGCTGGAGCAGTACGGCAAGGTCGTCCGCGCGCTTCTTGACGGTGGTGAACTTGCGGATGGAGTTGACCATCATGTCGTCCATGCGAGAGGCGAAGCCGGCGTCGACGAGGGCTACGACGCCAGCGGTCGCCAGCACCGTCTAGAAACATTGCATAGTGTGGGGCCGTAGGCCGGCGCCTTGGATGATTTGGCACAGCCAACTGTCGCTCGCGTCCATCGCCTCCATAGGTGCTTGTGGCTTCTGGTCACTTGGTCTTGGATTGGAGTGAGCAGTGTTGTGCAGAGACTAGGAGTAGATGGATTGGAGTGGTGGGGCGCCTTTATATGAGGGTCCAAACTCTGTTGCATTCACATCGTGCTGGCTCTATTCTGCTTCTCCAATTAATTCCCTCTGCATGTAATTGAGGATGCATCATTGACCATTCAACGTCTCGGGAACCACTACCCTCTCCCTCCTTGGCATTCAAGCACCTATGGAGGCGACTGCCGCTCGCGTCTATCGCGTGTCAAGAGACGTTCCCATCAACAACGAGGTGCCTATGGTGACTTCATCAATTTCAAGATCATAATGCCGGCACAGTCTTTCGGAGGTGCTCATAGGGGCAGGGTGTGCGTTTGTGCATTCATAGGGGTGAGTGTATGCGCGTGTATATGAGCGCTTTGCGTCTGTAGTGTGTTAAAAAACATAAATGCGTGTCAAAAAGAGACTAGTCAGTATACTCAATATTGTGCACCACAACCATGGCGGAGAGGAAAACGAGAGAACTACGTATTTATTTATGGTGCAGATTCACTCATTTTGCTCCATATGTACTCTATCTCGGTGTAGTCTAGTCACTTGTTGAAATCTCTAGAAAGGCAAATACTCCTTTCTGGTTTACAGGGCTATACTAGCAAGTACTACAATAGTGGGCTCACATAGCAATTTTGTCTCATGCAAGAGCCTAGCTATATGCGTGCTTCAAGGTTCGCAGCTGCCATGTTCCGGTTGCGCTTGGATCTTCGCCTCTTCGAGAAGACGAACAATGATGTTACTACTACTGCTTCTACAGTATCAAATCCACTAGTGCATGTCCGTCAACCGTGAGCGGGAGGGATAGCTTGTTGTAGTACTATAAGCAAAAGCATGTCCTTGTCAGCGAACCACCGCGCGCATGGGCGAGGGAGAAGGCGTGTAGTAGTAAAATCAAGCTTCTCCTCATTGTACGAGTTGACGCGACACATCATAGCACTGGCCCCACATGCTTGCCTCTAAACTTGGCTGAAAGACCCGCAGTGTACAATATATTTGCTGCAACCTCTAACATTTACTCACCACAAATTAAAATATATATTCGTATTTTGACCAGATGAGCATGCAAACTACAATCACCAGGATGACAGGTAGGGCCAGAAGGTTATTTTAATCAAAAAAAATTCGAGACCGCCACATAGAATGGAGCCGACCCCAACAATTTTAAGCTTACACGCACGGTCCATGTTATCCTAGACTACTCTACACATGAAACTGCCACATGAGCGTCCGGGCTGCGCTTGGCTCTTCGCCACTTCAGGAAGTCAAACAATGATGG
This sequence comes from Triticum aestivum, assembly GCF_018294505.1. NCBI lineage: Eukaryota > Viridiplantae > Streptophyta > Magnoliopsida > Poales > Poaceae > Triticum > Triticum aestivum. Next base: position 676,348,320 of record NC_057807.1, on the reverse strand, counting down.
AGTACTACTGTAGTGGAGGAGCACTATAGTATGCTTCTAGCCATCTAACACCGACTGAACTGTTGCATGTCCACCGCGTGCAGGAGGGAGAGCGTGTAGCAAAAGCTTCTCCTAGTCCTGCCAGCCACCACGCTCATGGGTGAGGGAGGGATGCAACTTCATTTATTTAGTGCTCCTACCTTTGCGTGTATGACAGTGGGTCCAACAGGTGGGTGGCCCACCTGTCATACAGCCAAAGACAGGTGTAGTCAAGGCACCGGAGCTCAGTCCGTGAGGGAGAGGATAATCAAACTTCTCGTTGTTGTATGAGTTGACGCGACACATCAAAGCACTGCACTCGATATATTTCAATAATTTGTGTTTACCGATGCATTAATTACAACACGTGCATGCATGCCGTGACTCTCCTTTTGATACTTTCATGTGTTGATTTAATGCACCTTGAAGTAGTATGAATATGTGACGGTAAAGCTTTGTAATGCCCCGTCCCTAAAGCGAGAGATGGTTGTGCACGAGGAGGGCGAGAGCATGCAGACAGAATAGGACCCGACGATGGAGCTCTCTATGGTCTCGATGGACCTCACCTTGCTCCACTGCCCCTTGTGCCTCCGCCCCTTGAAGCCTCCACTGTATGAGGTTCGAATACACCTCATCCATTCGGCTGATCGAGCAAGGTGCATGTTTCTTGATTGACGTGTTGTTCGATTGATTTGTGCAGTGCAAGGGAGGGCACCTAGCCTGCATGGACTGCCGCGTCGAGCGCCCTGGGAACCAGTGGCGGTGCCAGAAGTGCGAGCGTGGCGGTGACTTTGACGTGTGGAACACAGCGGTGGACGCTGTCCTCTTGTTGGTGAGGGTGGAGTGCCTGCAAGAAGGTTGTGGGCTCTACGTCACTTACCACAAGCTCGGCGATCACCAAAGCGTGTGTCTGCTCGCGCCCTGCAAATGCCCCGTGCCCATCTGCAGCTACGAGGGCCCACCGCCGGTGCTCTCCCACTGAGGGAGTCCTGGATTAGGGGTCCTCAGATAGCCGGACTATATACATTATCCGGACTGTCGGACTATGAAGATACAAGATAGAAGACTTCGTCCCGTGTCCGGGTGGGACTCTCCTTGGCGTGGAAGGCAAGCTTGGCAATTCAGATATGTAGATTACCTTCTCTATAACCGACTCTATGTAACCCTAGCCCCCTCCGGTGTCTATATAAACCGGAGGATTTAGTCCGTAGGACAAGAACAATCATAATCATAGGCTAGCTTATAGGGTTTAGCCTCTATGATCTCGTGGTAGATCAACTCTTGTAATACTCATGTCATCAAGATCAATCAAGCAGGAAGTACGGTATTACCTCCATAGAGAGGGCCCGAACCTGGGTAAACATCGTTCCCCCGCCTCCTGTTACCATTAGCCTTAGACGCACAGTTCGGGACCCCCTACCCGAGATCCGCCGGTTTTGACACCGACATTGGTGCTTTCATTGAGAGTTCAACTGTGTCGTCACCATAGGGCTTGATGGCTCCTTCAATCATCTACAATGACGCGGTACAGGGTGGGATTTTCCTCCCCGGACAGATCTTCGTATTCAGTGGCTTCGCACTACGGGCCAACTCGCTTGGCCATCTGGAGCAGATCGATAGCTATGCCCCTGGCCATCAGGTCATGTTTGGAAGCCTGAACTACACCATCGACATCTACGGAGACTTGATCTTCGACGGATTCGAACCCATGATAGATGCACCCTACAGCCACGATGAGCATGACCTAGATCTGCCATCGGACTGTGTTCAAGAGACAGCACCTGTAGCTGCCCTGGCCTTAGATCCAGTGCAAATCATGCCATCCAAGGACACGAGGATGGGCCCCACCATGGAAGCCGCACACTCAACGGCGCCAGAGCCGAACACATATTCAACCTCCCACGAGGTCAGTATCATCGGACCCTCGGACTCGTCTGCGGCCATAGGTTCCGAACTGCGTGTATCCGCGCCCATCGGATCTGATTGGGCACCGATCTTGGAGTTCAGCTCCGCGGACATCTTTCAACACTCGCCATTGGGCGACGTGTTAAACTCATTAAAATCTCTCTCCTTGTCAGGAGACTCTTGGCCGAACTATGTCCGGCTTGAGTGGGAAGCGAACGACGAGGAAATTCGTTACCCACCCACCACCCTCTTAATAGCCATCGTCGACAACCTAACCGACATGCTCGATTTCGACTCTGAAGACATCGACGGTATGAACGACGATGCCGGAGAAGAACGGGAACCATCGCCCATAGGGCACTGGACAACCACCTCATTGTATGACATATATATGGTGGACACACCTAAAGAAAACAATGGCGAGGACCAAACGAATGCAGTGGAGGATAATCCTCCTGAGAAGCAGCCAAAGCGCCGACGTCAGCGGCGCTGCTCTAAACCACGCCATGGTAAAAACAGCGATGTCGTCACAAGAGACAATAGCACTCTGGATGATGCCGAAGACGAAAACAACCCCGCCCAGCCAAGCTTCGAATAGGCTGGACGGGAGGACGGGCAAGCCAGCCCCGATGAACAGGCCATGAATGAAGACTTGGAGGACGATAATTACATGCCCCTCTCCGAAGATGAGGTGAGCCTCGGCGATGAAGAATTTACCGTGCCTGAGGATCTCGTCGAGTAGGAGCGCTTCAAGCGCCGGCTTATAGCCACTTCAAAGAGCCTAAATAAAAAATAGCAGCAGCTTCAAGCTGATCAAGATCTGCTCACTAATAGACGGACTGAGGTCCTGGCAGTCGAGGAATACGGACTCGAGTGCCCAACCAAAAGTTACCCGAGGTGCAGGTTGCTACCTCAATTCGAGGACGAGGCACTAGAGCCCATACTACCAGCGCATGATGCGGCTGACCGACCACTGCGTGGCCGAGACAAATCGGCGTTTCAGTCCGAACACCAGCCCGCACCCCGTCACTGAAAAAATAGAAACACAAAGGCTCGGGGATACACACATGACCTGCGATATGAATTGGAAAACAAAGTAGGACAGCCAGATCGATCTACGGATCACGGGGGCGCGCCCCAACGTGCGACGATGACCGTCATGCTGGATATACTAAATACAAATCTGTCTGGGCCGAATACAGTAGACCAGCTCCATCCGAACTGCGTCGTGAAGTAGCCCGGTATAGAGGCGCCGCACACCCCCTATGCTTCACTGGCGAAGTAGTGGAACATGAATTCCTAGAAGGGTTTAAATCCATAAACATCGAACCATATGATTGGACAACAGATCCTGCGGTATGGATTGAAGACTTCCTTCTCCACATTCACATGGCCTGCGGCGATGATCTCCATGCCATCAAGTATCTCCCGCTAAAACTCAATGGATCAGCTCGGCACTGGTTGAATAGTCTGCCCGAAAACTCCATTGGAAGTTGGGAGAGCCTGGAAGACGCATTCCTTCACAACTTTCAGGGCACTTATGTACGACCACCGGATGCTGATGACTTAAGTCATAAAACCCATCAGCCCGTAGAGTCAGCCAGGACATTCTGGACTCGGTTCTTAACTAAAAAGAACCAAATCATCGACTGTCCGGATGCCGAAGCCCTAGAGGCCTTTAAGCATAGCATCTGTGATGAGTGGCTCGCCCGACACCTCGGCCAAGAGAAGCCAAAGTCAATGGCAGCCCTTACGACACTCATGACCCGCTTTTGTGCGGGCGAGGATAGCTGGTTAGCTCGTAGCAATAGAACATCAAGAAAAGTTGGCACTTCAGATGCCATAGATAGCAATGGCAAGCCCGACGCAACACACACAAGCATCGAAATAATGGCAATAACACCGAGGACACGGCCGTCAATGCCGGATTCAGTGGCTCCAAGTCCGGTTAGCGAAAAAAGCCTTTTAAAAGAAATACTCCGGGCCTGTCCAGTCTGGATCGCATACTCGATTGTCCATGCCAAATCCATGGCACCCCCGATAAACCAGCCAACCATACCAACAGAGAATGTTGGGTATTCAAACAGGCCGACAACTTAAATGCTAAAAACAAGGAAAATGGGTCGCATGTAACGACGACGAGGAGCCACGACCACCGAACATAGGGGGACATAAGAAATTTCTTCCCCAAGTCAAAATGGTGAATGTGATATACGCCACCCATATTCCCAAGCGGGAGCGGAAGCGCGCACTAAGGGACGTCTATGCGATGGAGCCAGTTGCCCCAAAGTTCGACCCATTGTCCTCCTGTCCGATCACTTTCGATCGCAGGGACCATCCGACCAGTATTCGTCATGGCGGCTCAGGCGCACTGGTCATTGACCCCATTGTTGATGGACTCCACCTCACACGAGTCCTCATGGACGGTGGCAGCAGCCTGAACCTGCTCTACTAGGATACAGTGTGCAAAATGGGTATCGATCCCTCAAGGATCAGGCCTACCAAAACCATCTTTAAAGGTGTCATACCAGGTGTAGAGGCCTGTTGTACAGGCTCAATCACACTGGAAGTGGTCTTCGGATCCCTAGATAATTTCTGAAGCGAAGAGTTAATCTTCGACATCGTCCCCTTCCGCAGTGGTTATCATGCACTGCTTGGACGAACCGCATTCACTCGATTCAATGCGGTGCCACACTATGCTTACCTCAAGCTCAAGATGCCCGGACCTCGCGGGGTTATAACAGTCAATGGGAATACGGAGCGCTCCCTCCATACGGAGGAGCACACTACGGCCCTTGCAGCAGAAGTACAGAGCAGCCTTCTTAGCCAGACCCTCAATTCGGCAATAAAGCCCCCGGACACCGTCGAGCGAGTCCAAACTACTCTGCAACAGGACTGTCCGGCACATCTAGAGCTCACCTAGCAATTCGGCCTCCGTCCTAGTCCCAATCAGGCGGTGAAATACATGCCACGCGTACATAATTACGCACTTAAAATACCATGGGCATGAACGGAGGCACAACTAGACTACGGTCCATAATGCGGCTAAACTGCCCCTGGATCCGCACACTTTCACTCTTTCTTCTCCTTTCAGGTTTTTCTCTCCTTGAGGCTTTTCTGATAACCTGATCATCGGACCCATAGCGGAACGGATACACCAAGAAGGCAAGGGGCTTCGACGTACAAGGGAATCCGCGGGTGGTCTCTGCTAATGATCGCTGTACCTGTTTTGCATACCCGCACGCAGCTCGCTCTTGGTCATGGCATGTCAAATAGCCCTATTTGCTTATCGCACTACTTTTATACGTACGCCTTGACGTATTAATAAAATGACAATGGAAAATAATTTGCAGCGTCAGCTTATTACTTTTTTTTCTTGTCTATTTATTTATTATAAATTGCACCCTACATTCTGGTACGCTTAGTTCGCTAGGGGCTTCAGTGTACCCCATAACACGGCAAGAAAGTCCGAACACTTTTATAGTACAGTTCGGCACCCCGGACTTATAGCATTATATGCATCGGCTCCGAATCATGTCTTGGGTCAATAATTGGGTTGCCCGGCTCATGTGCTTGCTACCCTACGTTCCACTATATCGTCTAGGGTAGTAAAGGGAGAACTACTGCGATTGTGTCTCGGTTCTTCCGACGAGCACCTCAGTAGAGAAAGCCGAAAACTGACTGTCATGATGCGGCGAGAGCTGGTCGCTGTTCGAGAGGTTTCAAATCCTTAAAGATTTTTCCCCTTTATGCGAGGAATCGGTTTTTGTCTGATTTAGGCGTGTATAACACCCCAAGTTCGGCCTTCCGAATACCAGGGGCTACGCCAAAATTTAAAATTATAGAACTCCTATGGCCAAGTGAGGGTGATAAAGCTGTATAGTCTGATTGCCTTGTTCGTTGCGCTAAACACCTCCTTAAAGGACAAAAAACTTGGATAAAGAGTGTTTAGATTTATCCCGAACACCCCTGTACTAGTTATGTGGGGGCAGAAGCCAACGACTAGCCAACTCTCAGATTTTGTAAACGGCCGCACAGGAGGTAAAATTTTAAATCAACAAGCATTATATTGCACAATGAACTTTTCATATTACAGGATAAAACAAATGCATTCATTCAAAGATTACATCCTTTGTACATTGCTCTACCACAAGGCACGATCCCTTCGGGACACTGTCATAATATAGTTCGGGTCGGCGGTGCTCCTTGCCCTTCGGCGGCCCCTCGGTCACCAGCACCGTGGCGTCCATCTCCGCCCAGTGAATCTTTGCACGGGCAAAGGCCATCCGTGCACCTTCAATGCAAACCAACTGCTTTATGACTTCAAGTCGTGTGCAGGCACTCACAAGACGCTTCACGAGTCCAAACTAGCTGCTGGGCATGGGCTTGGCATGCCATAACCGGACTATGAGGTCCTTCATGGCCAATTCGGTTGCCTTGTGAAGCTTGACCAGCTATTTCAGCTGGTCGCTCAAGGGCATTGGATGTTCTGGCCCAAGGTATTGAGACCAGAACAACTTATCCATTGAGCTCCCTTCTTTGGCTCGATAGAACTCTGCAGCATCTGATATGCTGCGCGGCAGATCCGCAAACGCTCCTGGAGAACTCCAAATTCGGGCAAGTAAAAAGAATGTCTCCTTCACATGCTTGCTTTGCATAACAAAAGCCTTACCCGCCGCAATCTTCTTGGCCGCCTGGACCTCTTGGAGGGCCCTCTCGGCTTCGACTCTGGCGTCTTGCTCGCTCTAGAGAGCCTTGGCAAGCTCGGACTCTTGAGTCTTAGAGGCACGCTACAAGGACTCGTACTTCTTGACGACATCCTGGAGCTCTTGCTGGACCTCGCTGACCCAGGCCTCCTGCTTCTCGCACGCGGTGCGTTCCTTGGCCACTTTGTCTTTGGCCTCGGCTAACGCCTTCTTAACGGCCACCACCTCTGTCGTGGCCCCTACAAAAGTTCATGATGCTTTAATCAGCATGAACCATTTATCCTTCATAAGTATACAAGCAGGGTATTACATACCTTGGCTTTCCTCCAGCTGCCTCTTCATGAGGTCGAGCTCTCCCTCAGTCCGCTCCAAGTTCTGCTTTAGTCCAGAGACCTCCGCAGTAAGAGTGGCAGCGGCCAGCAGCGACGCCAGCTTATTCACATAGACATCTTATGTTAGACTCCTGCAAATATTATTTGATCCTCTGTCTGGCTTTTCTTTCCGAACACCAAACAAAGCATCAGGGGCTACTGTCTACACTGTAATATTCTCTCACAATTTTATTACTTACCTCAAAGCCTATTAGAAGGCTAGTGCAAGCTTCAGTCAATCCGCTTTTGGCGGACTGGATCTTCTCGATCACCATACTCATAAGAGTACGGTGTTCTTCATCAATGGAAGTGCCGCGAAGCGCATCTAGCAAGTTGTCTGGTGCCTCTGGATAGACAGAGGTTATCGGTACAGGCGGTTCGCCCCCCTTGTTAGGGAGAGGCTGCCTGCCTAAATCCGGAACCGCTTGGGTTTCCGGAGCCGTACTCCGCTGGGGGCCAAACTAGTTGCGTCCCCCATTATTGGTGTCCGTGGGGGCCTTTCCCCCCATGTGTTCGGCAACCGGGGTTTCACCCTCTGGCGTCTCCGAAACGGTCTCCCCTTGGCCTGGTATCCTTCGAGATAACACCTCGGTGTTGTCCGCGGCCTTAGGGGAGGTGGCCGTCGGAAGAGACTCGTTGTTCATCACCGACGGGTCCAACGATCCCTCCGAAGAGGAGGATATCTCAATGTTAGATTTGGCCGGACTACAGGTGCATGTCTGCACAATAAGAAGCGATAAAGCAAAAAGACCAGAAATACTATTGTGTACGATAGTAATGATTGGTCTAGGGGCTTGACCCTGGGCTCCCACTCCTCGCCCCTGTTGGTGGCTGCGGAGGAGTAGTCCGTAAGGAAGGTTTTTCCCTTCTTGGACGCATCGGCCTCCCCATGTGTGGAGGCCTTCCTCTTCCTTCTCCCCCCAGTAGGGGGTGGATGGATTTCCTCCTCCTCCTCCTCGTCGTCTTCGGTGGAGGAGTGTGTCTTGGTGTCTTTGGAAGTCATGTCCGAAGCACCCTTGCGTCAGAGACCATCTCTGGTCCCCGTGGCCGTCTTCTTGGCCTTCTTCTCCGGCACCTCATAGGGCGTCGGAAACAGCATCCTCGTCAGAAGAGGTGATTCTGGATCTTCAGGTAGCGGAGCCAGACAGTTAATCTGCTCCGCTATCATTACCCAGACCTAAAAGATTGGCATGGAGGCTTAGGTTCCTCCCGCGGATATGCTAGTAAAAGACATATCTTGCAAATATGAAAACTTACCGGATTATCTCGGCGTTTTGCGTTGAGCCCGCGATCTTCGGTTGTGGGCGGTGGTACCTCGCTAGCCTTGAAGAGCACCTTCCAGACGTCTTCGTGCGTCGTGCCGAAGAGCTCTAGCAGCGTCTGGTGTTCGGCCGGGTCGAACTCCCACAAATTACAAGTCCGTCTCAGGCATGGAAGAATCCGGTGGAAGAGCATAACTTGGATCACGTTGACGAGCTTGATTTTCTTTCTTATCATGTTTTGCACACATGTCTGGAGTTCGACCAGTTCTTCTGCTGAGCCCCAGGCTAAGCCCTTCTCTTGCCAGGAGGTGAGACGCATGGGGACGCCGGATCAGAATTCGGGGGTCACCGCCCAGTGGGTGTCACGCGGCTCGGTGATATAGAACCACCCCGATTTCCACCCCTTCACAGTCTCCACAAAGGAACCTTCGGGCCAGGTGATATTGGGCATCTTGCCCACTGAAAGTGCAACTATCCCTAGGTGGTTTTGGTAATTCATAACAACATATAGCTCATTGAGCTAATGCTATTCCAAGACTATTATTTCAGGAAAGCTCAATGAATGGCATGGCATGGATGATGAAAGTGGATCCCTCAAAATACTAAGGACAAAGGATTGGCTCAAGCTCAAAAGCTCAAGACTCTTCATTTTACATTTTAGTGATCCAAGATCACATTGAGTCTATAGGAAAAGCCAATACTATCAAGGAAGGGATGAGGTGTTGCTTAATGAGCCTCTTGCTTCATGTGCTTAGTGATATGCTCCAAAACCCTCAACTACTTTCTCACATCCACAAATGACCTAAACCTAAAGCCAAAATCAGTCACACTGATTCTTCCTATCCGGCGCCACCGATTCCAAAAGTCATAGCCACTGCCACAAACCCTCAGCAAATTGGTCTTACCGATAGGGATCTCGGTCTCACCGAGATGGGGTTGCAATCTCTCTGTTTCCCTTCGTAACGTTTCGGTCTAACCGAAGTGAGCGATCGGTCCCACCGAGATTGCAATGTAAACTCTCCATTTCCTTTTTGTAACATTTCGGTCTCACCGAAAAGAGCAAATCGGTCCCACCGAGTTTACCTAACCAACTCTCTGGTTAGCTTATTACCAAATCGGTCTCACCGAGTTTGTGTAATTGGTCTCGCCGAGATTACGTTATGCCCTAACCCTAACCGAATCGGTCTCACCGAGATGCATGTCAGTCCCACCGAAAATCACTAACGGTCACTAGGTTTACTAAATCGGTCCGACCGAGTTTAACGATTCGGTCCCACCGTGTTTTGTAAATTGTGTGTAACGGTTAGATTTTGTGTGGAGGCTATATATACCCCTCCACCTCCTCTTCATTCGTGGAGAGAGCCATCAGACTAAACCTACACTTCCAACTTACCATTTCTGAGAGAGAACCACCTACTCATGTGTTGAGGCCAAGATATTCCATTCCTACCATATGAATCTTGATCTCTAGCCTTCCCCAAGTTGCTTTCCACTCAAACCCTCTTTCCACCAGATCCAAATCCTATGAGAGAGAGTTGAGTGTTGGGGAGACTATCATTTGAAGCACAAGAGCAAGGAGTTCATCATCAACGCACCATTTGTTACTTCTTGGAGAGTGGTGTCTCCTAGATTGGCTAGGTGTCACTTGGGAGCCTCCGACAAGATTGTGGAGTTGAACCAAGGAGTTTGTAAGGGCAAGGAGATCGCCTACTTCGTGAAGATCTACCGCTAGTGAGGCAAGTCCTTCGTGGGCGACGGCCATGGTGGGATAGACAAGGTTGCTACTTCGTGGACCCTTCGTGGGTGGAGCCCTCCGTGGACTCGCGCAGCCGTTACCCTTCGTGGGTTGAAGTCTCCATCAACGTGGATGTACGATAGCACCACCTATCGGAACCACGCCAAAAACATCCGTGTCTCCAATTGCGTTTGAATCCTCCAAACCCTTCCCTTTACTTTCTTGCAAGTTGCATGCTTTAATTTCCGCTGCCTATATACTCTTTGCATGCTTGCTTGAATTGTGTGATGATTGCTTGACTTGTCCTAAAATAGCTAAAATCTGCCAAACTCTAAAATTGGGAAAAGGTTAAGTTTTTATTGGTCAAGTAGTCTAATCACCCCCCACTAGACTTACTTCAAGGTCCTACAAGTGGTATCAGAGCTTTGGTCTCCATTTGCTTTGATTTCCATAGCTTTTGGTAGTCATAGCCTTGGTTTCACAACCTAGGAGAGTATGGCGTCTAGCGAGGGAAATTATCACCGTAGAGGTCCTTACTTTGATGGTACTAATTTTGCTAGTTGGAAGCATAAGATGAAAATGCATATTCTCGGACATAACCCCGCCATTTGGGCAATTATTTGTATTGGCTTGCAAGGTGAATTCTTTGATGGGAGAGAACCGAACCGTGAAGCGAATGCGGAAGAATTGAAGATGCTGCAATACAACGCTCAAGCCTGTGATATCATCTTCAACGGATTGTGCCCCGAAGAATTCAACAAAATCAGCCGTCTTGAGAATGCAAAGGAAATTTGGGATACTTTGATTGATATGCACGAAGGTACCGAATCCGTCAAGGAATCCAAGTTGGATGTGCTCCAAAGTCAGCTTGACAAGTTCAAAATGAAGGATGGTGAAGGTGTCGCTGAAATGTACTCTAGGCTTGCACTTATCACAAATGAGATTGCCGGCTTAGGGAGTGAAGAGATGACCGACAGATTCATCATCAAGAAGATCCTAAGAGCATTGGATGGAAAGTATGATACCGTGTGCACATTGATCCAAATGATGCCAAACTACAAAAATCTCAAGCCAACGGAAGTCATTGGAAGGATTGTTGCTCATGAGATGTCACTCAAGGATAAGGAGGAACTTCACAACAAGTCAAGTGGTGCTTACAAAGCCTCAAGTGAAGCCCCCACATCATCAAGTGAGAAACAAACCTTCAATGAAGAATTGAGCTTAATGGTGAAGAACTTCAACAAATTCTACAAGAGTAGAAGCAAAGAAAGAAGCTCCAAGTCAAGGTCTTATCATGACAAGAGATCTTCTAGTCGAGAGCGCAATTGCTACAATTGTGGGAAGCCTGGACACTACTCCAATGAGTGTACGACACCCTACAAAAGAAGAGAAGATTCTCCAAAAAGAAGAAGCAAAAGAGAAGAATCACCACCAAGAGAGAGGAGGAGTAGAGATGATCGTTATGAACGAAGACCCTCACGGAGAAGCAAGGATTCGGAAAGGAAGGACAAGTCATCAAGGAGCTACACAAAACGAAGACATCAAGCTCATGTTGGTGAATGGGTATCCGGCTCCGACTCCGACAATCACTCCGAGAGAAGCTATCACTCCGACTCCGAACATACTCAAGATGAAGGTGTTGCCGGTCTAGCACTTGTGTCAACCAACTCCTACGACATATTTGATTCACCAAATGAAGGAATTGGAAGATGCTTCATGGCCAAAGGTCCAAAGGTAACACATCCTGAGTATGTTGATTTTAATAGTGATGAAGATGACTTGCTTGTGGATGATGATTTACTTGTTGACAACTCTAGTGATGAATACTATGATGAAACGTCAATTAATCATGCTAATCAAACGAATGACAATGATAAGGAGAAAATTGAGCTTCTAACTAAAGAACTAAACACTCTTAAGTTGGCTCATGAAACTATCTTCGAAGATCATCGAGAACTTTTAAGGGCTCATGAGAAGTTACGCTTTGAAAAGCTCAATCTTGAGCAAGAGCATGAGTTCTTAAAGGCAATCAATGATGATCTCCGCAAGAAAAGTTCTTCTTACATTGCCAAGCGTTTACTCTTATCTACTTACATGCCTCAAGTCAAGTCTAGTAACAAGTACAAGAAAGATACTTCCTCTAGTAGTAACAATAATAATGTTAAATCCAATGTTGTTGCTTCTAGTAGTTCTCTTGATTCCACTAATGATTCTCTTAGCCAAGTTACACTTGAGCAAGAAAATAGTTTATTGAAGGGAATTATAGAGAAAGGTGTTTACAAGAGCCTTGCCGGGAGTAAGCAATTCGAGGAAATTGTACGCAAGCAAGGAAGGCACCGGAAGAATCAAGGTGTTGGTTTTGAACGAAAGTTCAATGCCAATGGAGTTGAGTGGGAAGAAGATCAATACCCCAAGACAAAGTTTGTTCCTCAACAAGAGAAGTATGATCCTACTTCCTTCAAGGGGACACAAGCTCAAGATGATCTTCCACCACAAGACCACAAGAACAAAGGCAAGGACAAGCTTCAAGAAGAGATTGATGCATTTGAAGAAGCACCTAAGGCCTCGGTCAAGTGGGTTCCCAAGACTACGTCAAGTTCTACTTCATCAAGTACAACTACAACTCCAAGGATTCCCATCAAGATGATGTGGATCCCGAAGAAGAAGAACTAGAGAGTTCTTGAGGGTGACTCCGCCAACATTCTTCACTCATATCATTTTAGCAAGAACAAGTGCAATCAACTTCCACATCTTGCACTAGTTCGAGGAGTCACACACCCTCTTGTTGGTAAGGCAAGGGACAAGGTAACCTAATGTTTTCATGGACATCATCTTGTGTGTGTGCATCACTCTACGTCTATGGATATTCTTGTTTGTTCCTTGTGGGACTAACCCATGTAGGCAAGTTGAAAGTGCAACTCACTCCAAAGGATTGCTCCAAATGATCTACATCAACATTGAGCATCTACATCTTCAACACCTACATGAAGTCATCATCGACAAAACCCAAGGTTAGTTCATCCCTCTAAAGGGGGGATCTCACATCTAGGGGGAGCTTAACTCAAAGAATTGAGTCAAAGCAACTCTAATGGTGTGGACACAGTAATGCATTATGTAAAAGTGGTAACCCCACTTGAGCTTAAACGATGAGTATGACCTATGATCAAATGTTCTCATTTGACTCCTAAGTCAATATACTCATACATAGATGACCTAGTCATCGCAAATTGTTTGATAGATGCTAGAATTGGTTGTGCATGCTTTGCCACATATTTCATTTGCCATTTTATTGTGTGAGCATGTTGGTGCATATGTTACTCATTCAAGGACATCCACTTGTTGTTTTGATTGTTTGGCTCTTTCTTCTTTTGGCCAAGTGGATGGACAAGAATGCCTAAGAACCTTATTTAGCTATCTATGATTTTCTCATCTCAAACTCTATTCATGCTACATCACAAAATTTGATCAAGTCAGATTCGAACCACTCTGCGTGAGGAGCACTCGGAGTCCCCGATTCGTCATAGACTTAAACTTCAAAAACCTCTTTGTGATTCTCGGTTTGACTGATTCCTCCATTTCGGTCCTACCAAGATCATTAAGTTGATCTGAGTTTTCCATCTCGGTGCAACCGATTTGAACTTTTTGGTCACACCGAGTTGCTGTAACTGAACACAGTTATGCATCTCGGTGCCACCGAGTTGTTCCACTCGGTCACACCGACAGGGTTGGGCTATATATAGACACGGGGAAAATTTTGGAAATTTCTCTGAAACCCTTCGCCCGCGCAACAGCTCGCTCTGCCATCGTGGTCTCCGGATCGTCTCCTCGTCGCCAGCAGCCTCCTATCGCTGGTCTCCGCCGCCGTCAACGGATTTCGTCCCCTCCGTTGCCGCTGTAGAAAGTCCACCGCCAAGATAGGGTATGGACTTAATCTTTGTGCTATCCATGTCTGATTCCTGGCACATTGTCTTCATATTGATTCTTGCCACGATTGAAACTCTTCTATCCAGCCAAAGTAGTTCATAGATTAGATGTGATTCAAATTTTTAGGGTTAGGTTTCCGCCGAAACCATCTCGGACCGACCGAGTTGAAAAACTCGGTCTCACCGATTTGGCTTATGCCATTGCACTAGTGACTCTCGGTCTGACCGAGAATTACTAATCAGTGCAACCGATTTGAGGATTCTGTGAAACCCTAGCAGTCTCGGTACCACTGAACTGAAACTCGGTCCAACCGAGATCATCAGTTTAGGTTCCAAAACTGCTTCGGTATCACCGAGTTTGAAAATCGGTGGATCCGAAATGCTTTCTGTGGAAAACTAAGACTGAACTTTTGAGTCGTTCTTTTGCAAAAACCTCTGCATTTTGTGATGCTCGTCTTGTCTATCTCATCTATAACTCTTCACAGGGTCAGCAGTCAGCTTTTGCAGTATGTCTGATCAGAGTGACAGCCAGAACAGGCCAGAAGAGCAGATCGACTTGAGTGAGGACACTAGTCCCTCAACTTCAGATGAAGGGAGCAGAAGTACTCCTAGCAATTTGCCTAAGGCTGCTACTAGGCAAAGGAGGAAAAGAACTTCAGATTCAGAGGATGAAGATTACAAGGCTGAGGAAGATGAGGCAACTTCCAAGAAAGTGGTGCTCAAGAAGGAATATGGCTCAGCTAAGGATATAAAGCCAGGCATGAAGATTAAAAGGCCTACAAGAAGGCAACCTATGCCCAAGACCAGAGCATCAACTCAACTGCTTGAAAATCCTGATCCCAAAGAGCCAGCTAATGAAAGCAAGAAGAGGAAGGAAAGGGTCAAGAAGACCATAGCCAGAGTTATTGGGCAACCTTCCATGATGGAAGAGGAAGAGCTTGCTGCACCAGCACCAAAGGCACCAAAGCTTATGGGTGATGTTATTAAATCTGGGGCTGCAACATCTAAGCCCAAGGAAGCACCCAAAGCTGCCCCCAAGGCCAAGTCTACACCAAAGAGGAATACCAGGAGTATTCCAGCTACTGAGAAGAACAAGGCCCCAGTGCCTGAGGTTGATGAGGAGGAAGATGAAGAAGGACAGGTTCTAAGGAAGCTCAAGCCCAAGATACCAGACCACAATGATGCCCATCCTGTGGCTGAGGACATGAGAATCAGGAAGGATTCAGGGCTGAGACTATGGAGGATGGCAGATCCATATGCCACAAGGAGAAGAACTGATGTTGATTACAGGTTCCATACAAAGGAACAGCAGGACTTCTATGAGACAATCTTATTGGACAAGAAGCCCATAGTTTGTGATATGAGGTGGGTTGACTGGAAATTCATCAAGGAAACTGAACAGCACTATCCTGGAGTGCAAGACAGCTTTGTTGCTTGTGAAGTTGCAGATTTCGTTGGGCAAAATCTCACAAATTGGAATGATGAGCTTATCATGCAATTCTACTCCACGGCACATTTTTACCCAGATGGAAGAATTTTTTGGATGTCTGAAGGTACAAGGTACCAATCCACTGTAGAAGATTGGGCAAACCTGATAAATGCCCCAAAGGAAAATGAAGATGATCTGGATGTATATGCCAAGAAGAAAATGGGACACAATACCATGTCACACATGTACAGGGAGATCCCAGACAAAGCCCTAGAGACTTTCACTTTTGGATCAGTCCATTTTCTATTGTCAGGGCTGCCTGCTATCAATTGGATTCTGAGGCACACTCTGTTGCCCAAGTCTGGTGACCATAACATGATCAGAGGGCACGCCATCAATATGTTGCATTTATTTGATGTGCCACAAAAATTCAAAGTCATGAGCCTGGTCATTGAAACAATCAAGAGGACTGCAGCAGATCAGAAGAGGAGCTGTGGATATGCACCTCAGATTCAAGAATTGATAAACTCAAAGATGGGCACAGGAAAATATCAGTTGGATAAGGAACACTTTCCACTTTATACAAACTTTGAGGACAATGAGGTTGTCATGAATGAAGATGATCCACAATCAGTTCAAGCTTAGGAGAAGAAGGAGAAGGCAAAGAGGGAGAAGGCTGCCAAGATGCCAACTCAAGAGGAGGCATCTGAATATTTCTTGAAAACCAAAAAGGAGCAGCTTGGTTACTTGATAGCATCATCTCTGAGGATTGAGAAGGGGTTGGCCACCCTAACTCAAAACCAGGAGAGCCTGGAAAGAATCATGGAACACAAATTCTATGATTTAGATGTCAAGGTAACTGAGATTCAGTCAGTTGTGGAGCAGCTGCAGGATGACATGTAGGAGAGGAAGGGCAAGACAACAACAAATGTCTTTGCCAGAGTGCCCAGAGCCCAGAGGTCAGTTGCAGTGCCAGTGACAGACACTAGAGCAACAACTTCAGCATCAGCTACTGCCCCTTCAGCTCCAGTGCAACCAGCTTCAGCATCAACTCCAGCACCCTCTACTTCAACTGAAGCCTTCGTCCTTGGAGTTATCAGGACACCACCACCAGAAGATCAAGCCTGAGAGTCGATCTAGCACTATGCATTTTCTATGAACTTTTTGGTAACTTGTTGCCAAAGGGGGAGAAAAATGTATAGATCATAGGCTTCGAGAGAGAGAGTGTTGCTTTTGTTCTCTCTTGCTTTATTTGATCTTTGTTTGCTTTTGGTTGAGATACTATGCTTGTGAGACATTGATGTTTGATCATAAGCTACACTTATGCATGCTTGATATTATTCTATCTATCTTATGTGATCACTCACTATGCTTGGTGATGAGTGGATGTATTCATTGTTTATTATTTTGAGCGCTCCACCAAGATGTATGTGACATGGAAGAGTAACCCATGAGCCTAATTCATTGTGCATTTGCAGTCCAAAGCAAATCTAGAACTATGCACAAATTTAGGGGGAGCTCTTGCTTATCACATACTTCTCAAAGCGACGATGTTATTTAAATTTTATTATCATTTGTCGAAGCTTTGATCTATATGTTGTCATCAATTACCAAAAAGGGGGAGATTGAAAGTGCAACTATCCCTAGGTGGTTTTGGTAATTCATAACAACATATAGCTCATTGAGCTAATGCTATTCCAAGACTATTATTTCAGGAAAGCTCAATGAATGGCATGGCATGGATGATGAAAGTGGATCCCTCAAAATACTAAGGACAAAGGATTGGCTCAAGCTCAAAAGCTCAAGACTCTTCATTTTACATTTTAGTGATCCAAGATCACATTGAGTCTATAGGAAAAGCCAATACTATCAAGAAGGGATGAGGTGTTGCTTAATGAGCCTCTTGCTTCATGTGCTTAGTGATATGCTCCAAAACCCTCAACTACTTTCTCACATCCACAAATGACCTAAACCTAAAGCCAAAATCGGTCACACCGATTCTTCCTATCCGGCGCCACCGATTCCAAAAGTCATAGCCACTGCCACAAACCCTAAGCAAATCGGTCTTACCGATAGGGATCTCGGTCTCACCGAGATGGGGTTGCAATCTCTCTGTTTCCCTTCGTAATGTTTCGGTCTAACCGAAGTGAGCGATCGGTCCCACTGAGATTGCAATGTAAACTCTCTGTTTCCTTTTTGTAACATTTAGGTCTCACCGAAAAGAGCAAATCGGTCCCACCGAGTTTACCTGACCAACTCTCTGGTTAGCTTATTACCAAATCGGTCTCACCGAGTTTGTGTAATCGGTGTCACCGAGATTACATTATGCCCTAACCCTAACCGAATCGGTCTCACCGAGATGCATGTCAGTCCCACCGAAAATCACTAACGGTCACTAGGTTTACTAAATCGGTCCGACTGAGTTTAACGATTTGGTCCCATCGAGTTTGGTAAATTGTGTGTAACAGTTAGATTTTGTGTGGAGGCTATATATACCCCTCCACCTCCTCTTCATTCGTGGAGAGAGCCATCAGACTAAACCTACACTTCCAACTTACCATTTCTGAGAGAGAACCACCTACTCATGTGTTGAGGCCAAGATATTCCATTCCTACCATATGATTCTTGATCTCTAGCCTTCCCCAAGTTGCTTTCCACTCAAACCCTCTTTCCACCAGATCCATATCCTATGAGAGAGAGTTGAGTGTTGGGGAGACTATCATTTGAAGCACAAGAGCAAGGAGTTCATCATCAACGCACCATTTGTTACTTCTTGGAGAGTGGTGTCTCCTAGATTCTCTAGGTGTCACTTGGGATCCTCCGACAAGAGTGTGGAGTTGAACCAAGGAGTTTGTAAGGGCAAGGAGATCGCCTAGTTCGTGAAGATCTACCGCTAGTGAGGCAAGTCCTTCGTGGGCGACGACCATGGTGGGATAAATAAGGTTGCTACTTCGTGGACCCTTCGTGGGTGGAGCCCTCCATGGACTCGCGCAGCCGTTACCCTTCGTGGGTTGAAGTCTCCATCAACGTGGATGTACGATAGCTCCACCTATCGGAACCACGCCAAAAACATCCGTGTCTCCAATTGCGTTTGAATCCTCCAAACCCTTCCCTTTACTTTCTTGCAAATTGCATGCTTTAATTTCTGCTGCCTATATACTCTTTGCATGCTTGCTTGAATTGTGTGATGATTGCTTGACTTGTCCTAAGATAGCTAAAATCTGCCAAACTCTAAAATTGGGAAAAGGTTAAGTTTTTATTTGGTCAAGTAGTCTAATCACCCCCCCTCTAGACTTACTTCAAGGTCCTACACCAACCCTGGCGCCTCCGCACTCCGCTTGTTGACTGCTCACCACCTTTGGCTTCGCATTGAAGGTCTTCAGCCATAGGCCGAAGTGAGGTGTGATGCGGAGGAAGGCCTCGCACACAACAATAAATGCCGAGATGTTGAGGATGGAGTTGGGGGCCAAATCATGGAAGTCCAGACCATAGTAGAACATTAGTCCATGGACGAACGGGTGGAGGGGAAATCCCATCCCGCGGACGAAGTGGGAGAGGAACACTATCCTTTCCTGGGGCTTCGAGGTAGGGATGATTTTCCCCTTGGCCGGAAGCCGATGCGCGATGTCTTTGGACAAGTATCCGGCCTCCCGGAGCTTCTTGATGTCCTCCTTCTTAACAGAGGAGGCCATCCACTTGCCTCCCACTCTGGACATATTCGGAATGTTTTTGTGGAGAAGGCGAAAGCTTGGGCATTGGAGCTCAAGAATGGATGAGCAGAGGAAGAAGAAGGCGTAGGTGGATAAGGGGAATCCTTATCTCTTTATAAAGGCAGCAGAAATCATGTGCCTCCCCACTTGCCCTAGAAACTCGCTTATTCCCCAAGCGCCGTGCTAAGGGCGCGGTTGGGTTACCCATGCCCGTATTGATGAGAATCCCGTGATAAGGGGACACGATCTCTGCTTCGACAAGACGTGCCAATAAAACCACCTCGCAAGACGTGTAGTAGCAGGTTGAGAAAACGGTTCGAATAATGACCGGGCCGCGGCATGATGTCACGCTATGGAGAAGTTGTCAGCAGATTAGACATCACAGAGAGGGCCCGAACCTGGGTAAACATCATTTCCCCCGCCTCCTGTTACCATTAGCCTTAGACGCACAGTTCGGGACCCCCTACCCGAGATCCCCCGGTTTTGACACCGACACCCACCACATCAGCACCGCGCATCCCATGCCTATCTACAGGATCCAGTACAGCAAGGTGCTCCAGCTACAAGTGCCATGGCTCTTGCTGTTCACAGAGGAGGACGGCCGCGCATTTTTCTTGGTCGGCGGTGTGCTCGACATCGGCGCGCCAATCGCTGTGTTGATCGTCTGCATCAGAGCGTGGGCGTCCCCACTACCGCACCATGTGGCCAAGCTGTGGGCGAACGGCCCGCCGGGGAAGCACAAAGGCAGGACCGATGCCGTCAAGGTGGAAATGGAGGTGACAAGTAGCAAGGATCCCGGCGACGTCGCCGTGCAGGAGCTGACCTTCTTCACAGTTCCACCCAAGCTGCTAGCTGGGGCTAAGCTGGCGTCCCTCCACATTTAGATTGACAAGCTCACATCCTAAATGTTTCTATAGTGCCTTCTATTATCTTACTAATATGCTAATATAGGGATTAGCTCGGTCTACGTTAGCTTAAGAGATGGTGGGTTTTGGTGGCGATGCAGCAATTGCTTCGACATCAGATCAGTAATTTCCAACAGTCGAACGGATAATTTGTGTCTGTTGGATATAAAGTTCCTTTGGGTAAGAAGTACTACTTGTCATCAAAATGAATAAAAGGAGATGTATCTAGACGTATTTTAGTTCTAGATACGTCCCTTTTTATCCATTTTGATGACAAGTATTTTCGGACGGAGGGAGCTTATATGCTTGTTTATTCACGAAGTGTTTCATACTTGTGCGAGTTGACACGACACATCAAAGTAGTAGTACTACTAGTAGTACTCCCTCCGATCCTAATTTCTCTACGCATAAGTCGAGGCGCAGATACCAAGCAGGGCCGTGTTGTGTTGTACAACTCACCCGACTGCGCACCAGGCAGACGAAGCTCGTGTCGTGTTGGTGCCTTGTGCGTCCTGCACATTACCAAAACCTCGCGCCTCCAGCTTAGCCTCCGCGTTTTAAACTTCTCAATCTCAAGGCCAAGGAGCAATGTGAAACATATGATAGAGCCAATCGGATGGTTGAGAACACTACAATTCGTACCTACAGATGCATGTGTGAGAGTGGACGAGTGCAAGTGTGCACCTCTTCTCTTCCTGTATAACATACTAAACTCAGAGTACAAGTGTATGTGGGTGTCATCGAGCTAGGGAGCTAGAGATGGTACATGTGAGAAGTCCCGACACTACAAAAAAAGACACATCCGTGACATTTTGGGCCGAACGAAATTTTTTTCTGTCATACATATGACACTTCTATGACGATAATTGTGACAAAATCCGGTATCATCATAGAGGTGGTGGACTCCTACTTCTATGACAAAAAATCATGATAGAAAAAGGTCTTTTCGTCCTGGGTGGGCCGGAGACGCAGCTGCCTGACATTCTTTGGGTCGTCCATGACAGAAAAAACCGTGGTAGAAGCGAGGGGGAGGAAAATTTCGGGGAGTTCCCGGTTACGGTGGGAGGTCGGGGGCCGAGCGATGCGCGTTTCTCTCGTACACGTACGCACGTGTGTGCGAGGCGTTGGCTCTAACTGAACCCGAGCGAGGTGTTGGGCTCTAACTGAACCCAAGCGATTGCACTGCAGGCTACGCGTTACTGAACCCGAGCGATCGATTCCTTCGCTACTGCTGCTAACTAAAGCCGATCAATGCTGCCTCTCTGGATGAACAATGAGCATTGCAGGGGGGGTTGGAGGAACAGTGAGCGGTGGGAGTGGATGAATAGGACCCATGGCGTTGCCTCTGGATGAACAGGACCCCGTGGTGTGGAGGGCTGGATGAACAGGACGACCCCGTGGAGGGCTGGATGAACAGTAGACGGTGGAGGGGTGGATGAACAGTAGCCCGTGGAGGGGTGGTTGAACTGGAGCCCGTGGAGAGGGGTGGTTGAACAGTAGCCGGTGGAGTAGCGTGCGGTGGAGGCTAGATGAACAGGAGCCCGTGGATGAACAGTCGCATGTGGAGGCTGGAGGAGTTCGACGGTGGATGAACAGAAGCCCGTGGAGGCTGGAGGAGGTCGACGGTGGAGATGAACAGTATCCCGTGGAGTCCCGTTTTGCGGTACGCCACACCCCTCCCGATGAACATGACCCCCGTTTCGACAGTAGCGCTCCAACACAAGTCCGTTTCGTCCGTTTTGTGGTACGCCACACCCCTCCCGATGAACAGGACCCCCGTTTCGATCGTAGCGCTCCAACACAAGTCTGTTTTGTCCGTTTTGTGGTACGCCACACCCCTCCCGATCAACAGGACCCCCATTTCAACCGTAGGAGGTCCGTTTCCTCCGTTTTGCGGTATGCCAGACCCCTCCCGATGAACAGGATCCTGTTTCAAACATGGCCGGTCGAACACAAGGCCGTTTCCTCCGTTCCGTGGTACGCCAGGCCTCGTTTCCATCGCCTGTTCCGTCCAAGCCCTCCCGATGAACACGACCACGCATTCCGTTCCGACCCAGCTGGTTGGCTCCCACGCGTTCTATTGCCTCCCGATGAACACGACGCATTATGTTAACTCCCCATGAACACGACGCATTCCGTTGCCTCCCCATGAACACGACGTCGACGCTATTTCTCCGTTCTGACCCAGCCATGTACACGAGCCCTGGCCGTACGTATATATGCGTGAGTAGGCATTCAAGACCCCGCCCGTATGTACACATACGTGGCTGTATTTTCTTTCTTGTGCACTGGCCGTTGTACGTATCTGTACATGCTACGTGCGCGCCTCTTCTATGACACGAGCGTGCCTCTACTATGACACGTGCACGCCTCTACATCCACCAGTATGTACATACACGTTCGCGACTAGAATGACAACGCTACGTATGCTTCGACCAGGTGGGTCCCGGTTGTCAGGCAATTCCTTGCGTCTGAAGATGTAGTTGGTGGGTCCCAGCAGTCAGGGGGGCGAATCATTTTTTTTTGCCCAGACGCACTTCCTTGCGTGCGAAGGTGTAGCTGGTGGGTCCCAGCAGTCAGCTGGCGAATCGTTTTGTTTTTTGTTTGCCCGGACGCACTTCCTTGCGTGCGAAGGTGTAGCTGGTAGGTCCCAGCAGTCAGGGGGGAATGTTTTTTTCGTGAAATACGGTGGCCTGTCCGGTGGGTCCCCACTGTCAAGTGGAGGAATAATTATTTTGCGCGTAATAAGGAGGCACTTCCTTGTAGTCGTCGTGGACCCAGCTATCAGCCTCTCCATGTACAGTACTCTTTCGATGGAAGTCGGTCGTTGACCACATTGACCACGCCGCGCCGAGAGCACTAGGGCGGTGGACAACGGCGAGGCCAAGGAAGGGGACGACGCGGAGCCGGGGAAGACGCGGCAGTGGATGCCCATGCGGAGAGGAGTACGATTGTACGAGGGTTTACTAGTTCGTCTGCCGTCGCCGGAGAATAACAGCAGGTGTGGGTCAGTAGAGGGATGGCTAGGCCAACGATGGGAGTACGGTGGGGCGGTGAGGCCTGCGCGGCAGCACAGCCGGCCGCGGGGAGGAGGGAGCAGGCAGTCCCGTCGACGCTTGTTTGAGCGGCTGGAGCATGAAGAGCAAGGATTGAAGAAACACGACATCTGTTGGATGGACATCCAACAGTCACTGCTCTCATGTGTTGACTAAGTTGACAGGGTGTTGCGTGTGCGTCAACCTTTTTTTATGAAAGCATACGCGTTAACATGTAGTAGGCGCACAAGTCAGCCTCAAATCTGTGGAAAACAGCAGACAACACATCTGCCATTATTTCTAATAATGTACAACCCATTTGCTAATTCTTAAGAATTTTTTGGAGCCCATCTTCTTTTTGTTAGCATTACACCCCATATTGTGGCCACGGTTAAAAAGTATACAAAATTTTGCATATTTCAGTGCGGTCAACTGTTTTTAATCTAGAAATATGGATTCACATTCAAACTATTTTGAATAATAATTTATATAAATATAAAATCCAAATAATTGTCCAGGCATAAAAATCAATGGAATTGAAAATCTTGTAATGAAAAATATTGAAACTAATTCCCGGTTTGATGTGTTTTAAAAATGTACAGCCCATTTCTGGGCAAACTGAATGAAACTCTCCTCGTCTTGAAAGATTTGCAGCCCAGAAGGGCCGATAAAGCAAGTAGGCCTTGTTTGGGTATTTCTTTTTTAAAAAAATAGAACTGGGCTAGCCATTTTCAGCAAGAAAAAAACACAACTGGGCTCATGATGTGGTAAACATAAATAAAACCCTGGCTAGACGGGCCACGGCCCCCGCACAGCCCCGTTGTTACCCTGATCCATCACTAAAACTAGTATAAATAACAACTGCTTGTTCCTCAAAAAAAACTACGTGACCTGCTGGGTCCCTGGTGTCAGCCACTCATAGTGTAATTCTCTCGTTTATTGACTATGTTGACAATGGCGTGAGCCCCAGATGTCCAATCATTAGGAGGAACCATATTTTTGGGCTTGTAATACAAAGGCACTTGCTTGCATACTACCATGACGCTGGTGGGTCCCTACTGTCATCCTCTCCAAGCATAGTCATCTCCTTTGTCCTCTCGGTTTTTGACGACATTGACAACGCAATAGGGCGGCACACCGTGCACGGCGAGCGAACCAAGGCCTCAAGGTAGAGGACGACAGCGAGGCCTCGGACGGAATGAACAGGAGTCGTGGAAGATGCGCCGGTCCAGTCGCAGGCGGAGGGGAGTACGAGGGTTGACTGGTTCGGGTGCGGGTGCGTGTTGGGGCTGACATCGCCGGAAAATAACAGGACGTGTGGGGGAATAGAGGGAGGGACTGGCCAACGTTGGAGGGTACGCATGGTAGGGCGGCGGAGGCGTAGCCAGCCATGGGATGCGGGAGTGGGCGGAGGCGTAGCCAGCCATGGGATGCGGGAGTGGGCGGAGCCGACGGGGTGGTTCGGTTTGTGCGGCTGGAGGAAGAAGACAAGAGATAGAAGATACACGATAGATGTTGGATGTCAATCCAATGGCTGGTAGGCAGAATCGTTTGTTGACTGGCTAGGCTATTTCCTCACGGGTCCCAAATGTCAGAATCCAAATCTGTCACGGTCATGCAACCTTTCCTATGAAAATTTACAGCCCATTTGATGTGGTAGTTCGAAATAAGTTTGTGGGTGCTGGTGGGGGCTAATCACTTGGCTTCTGTAATTCACAGTGAGCTCAAGTAGCCGGCGAGAGTGATGTTATGTCCCTTGGTTGGGATTTGTTACAATATTTCACTCTAAATTAAACAAATGACAAGCCAGGCCTTGTTTCAAAGAAAATATGACAGTCACAGCCGAGTTGAAAAGGGCAGGAACATCTAACTCCAGCTTACAAATTGTACAAAAGCACGAGGGTTAATTGTTCATCAGGTTTACAAAAAAAACCAGGTTGAAAAGGGCAACAACATCTAACTCCAGCACTGTTTTCGGTAGTCACTGTCAAATGGATCGGTCAGGTCCATAGAATGAACATCCTGGGTCGTAAAATTTACTGGATTATGACCACAATATGTTGTAAATAGAAGCCCAACACGTTCGGATGCTCTTTTGCCCACCTGAAACTCCTTTTTATGCTCTTCGACATACCCATCCGTCAAAACCATGCTGCTGATAAACTTGAGCCTGATGGACAATAGTAACCTCGTATTCAGCGGGAAGAATGTGACAAATCTAGTGTTAGCACGGTTGGCTACATATCGTTCTAGCGTTATTGTCTTCAGTCGAATCTCATGAGAAGTGAGAAAATCCCGATGCTTATGAATCCACCGATTGGTTATAACTTTCTTACCCCGTCTTGTTGCCTAAATAGACATGAAGATTGAAAACAGTTAAGGTCTAAAAAAGAGTGTCGAAAGAGCAACAGCTGAAAGGTTAATTCTAGTACACTATATGCGGGCTTCCAATGCGCGTGTGAAATTATCACCTTTATATACAACTTCTCTAGACATGGAAAGCATTGCAGCAAGCCAATAATCTTGTTCAGATCAAAACTAATCATTTGGATATATAAGATCTTGTCAGAATCCAGCACCATTGATAGGCCATCCATGGAGAAACTCTTCATTGAGCATAGAACATAATATTTTTACAAAATGTGTACTCCAAGATGATATATAACTTATGGGCAGAAATTTAAAATGCAGCTTATGGTTACAAGTGTAGATGATAATATAAATTACCTGAAGAACTGTGGAGCCAAACACCATATTGAAATGAGCACAGAGATCATGTATTACACCCAAGGTCTCCAGCTTAGGTGCAGAGAGGATGGTTATTTGCAACGGTGAATAACTAGAATCAAGGATCAACCTTTGAAGTGAAGGGGCATCTTGCATGATGAGCTACCTTTTGTCAAAAGAAATTCCAATTCTTACAAGGTTAGGCGACTTTATTTGGAGACAACCGATTCTAACTGTGAAAACAAGCACCAAGCATTCCAGGGCAGGGCAACTGGAGTAGATGATGTTGTGCAATGAGGCCTACGATATACGAACCCGCACAAGTGAAAGTTTCTTGAGAAATGGGAGTCGAAGGTTTAGTACCAGATTGTCTAGTAGGTAGCACAGTGCAAAGGTGGCGGTGTGGAGAGAGGAGGAAAACCGCGAGATGGACATCGGTGTTGAGGGCACAAGTTCATGGCATTCGGTATGTGGTATGTGATTTCTAGGGGAATAGTAGAACTCAAGCAGCTGTAGTTCTGTGAATTCAGGGGATTTCAGTCTGGCGTCCATCATGCAGGGCATGGTATGCTTGCTCAGGTAGCATGACGGGATGCAGAGGCTTTGAATGGAGCCCTGGTGGGAGGAGATGATGCCTCGGTGATTTCAAAATCATTGAAGAGAGATAGCTGAAGACAATCGAGATTAAGGGGCACGGCGCGCCATAGAGGGCGCCACCGAATTGAGAGGACTTGGGTGCGGCAGCAATCCTTGGTGGGGAGAAGCGAGATGATCTCCTGAAGGACGGCGTCCGGGAGATCGCTGATGCGGTCCACCCGAGATTCTACGGGTTCCTGGGGTCCGGTGGGGGCGGGGTCGCCGTTTCTCCCCGCGCTGCTGGGTGCAGGATCTATAACAGGCGTCGCCGCTGGTGGGAGCCTCATCTTCTTGGCGCTGGGGTCAGCCGACTCCATTTTCCTCGAGGGCGTCGCGTCGTGCTCACAGATTTGAGCAGAGTAACGAATGACGAGCCTAGTTGTAGTGCGAGTGAAGAAGAAGGGGAGATAAGGTTTTTTCTGTAGTAGTGAGGAAGAAGGGGAGCTGGGGTTTTCTGTAGGAGTGAGGTGAGGTATTTGGGGGTACGAGTGGAGCGAGCTAACGTGAGGTGGGTGGGAGCGAGGAGGAAGAAGAGCACCCAGGTTTTTTTGGGGGGCGGTGTGCTGGGTGTGGGTAGCGCCTCTCATTCAGTAAATATAGGGCTTTTGAATTGATTTTACTATTTACTAGTGTGCATGGGCTGTTTTGTCTTGGGCCCAGAGAAACAATTACTACTAGTACAGTGGAGACACTCTACAGCTACCCAGAAAAACAATTACTACTAGTACAGTGGAGACGCTCTACCGCTTCTGGCTCCTCCTAGGTCATTGAAACGTCTCCCTCTACTGAATGCCGTTATACCTTTGTTCACCGACATGCGAGCCATGCAGCGCGGGGGCCCAAATGCCATCCACCAAATTAGAAGGCAGTATGTAGGCGGAGAGTCACCCCAGTCATAGCGCGGTAGTAACGAGCCGTCGTCTCA
>NC_057807.1:676286223-676320573 GCF_018294505.1 Triticum aestivum | reverse complement strand
TTTTTCATCTAAGTATGTGGTGATTAATAATGCAAAATTTTATTAGCTTCGATGCCATGCTATACATAGTGGTTTAAATAACTTGTGTTTCTTATACTGAAAAGTAATTCAGAATTTGTTTCTGTTTCAATTAGAACCCTGATGCGGACAAGGATTGTGTGGTTGTACATGTCACTCGCTATGAGGCGGATGACCTGAATATACGCACTGGGAAAACAGAGTTCTTAGGCTGTTGGATCCTGGAAGACATTTGCGGTTATACCAATGAGGAGTTGTATTCCAGCCTCACTGTTGTCAGGCTTGTTGTCCAGGGTGTACTGAAGCACAAGAAGTTCAAAGCTACTCCTTCGTTTGTGAGGCATACTGTTCTTGTCAAGCTTACGCAGGAAGATGGCGTGGCATGCCTCCACAAACAAGTGTATCAGTGGCAAGGCCACAAGGTTGTCTTCATGAAGGTTCATAGGATTGAGCTGCTGCAGGACGTCCTCGATGATGTTCATGGCAAGGTTCGTCTTGTATCCAGCCCAAATTAGATCGAGGCATGAAATAGTTGCCCCAGCTAGTGTTTAATAGTAGTTTGGATTGTGTCTAATTATCCGAACCTTGCCTGTTATCGACCCCTCTGGGGCTAGTACTCTGTTTGAATCCGTCTATGGGAACTGCTGCTACTTTTATGTGCCCGTGAATCATGTGAGAACCATCGTAATTGTTGCCGAAACAGATGCGTCCTCACTAGTTTTTTCATGAATATGGCATGGTAAGACATAAGTTGTCACGGTTTATCATATGAGTAGTGTGTGTTTTGATGAAAAAGAGCACTCGTTCGAGAACTGTGCGCCGATGTATACATAAGTACTTGTAAACACTGTTGGTGCTACCCCACTTGTAAGAAGTTGTGCAAAACACAGCACATTGGCTCAGCTCCCTTCAACACTAGGCTATCGACCAGCTAACAATCAACAATCTACTGTCTGACATATAAGCAACTATGTATCTTGTTACAGTGGTTCATGCAGTTAATTGAGGCCACAATGTAATAAATTCCAAACGTTCACACGCTAGTCCAGCGCTCATGTGGAACACTCACATTAAACTCGTCTTCATAAAAAACTTGAAAAGCATAAGTTAAGCAATTTTATACTCCCTCTGTCCCAGAATATAAGAATGTTTTTGACACTATGCTAGTGTTAAAAATGTTCTTCTTTTTTGGGACGGAGGGAGTACATCTCAATGATTCATAGAACATAACAAACATATACTAGTTCACAGCAAAAGACAAAGTTGTGAGAAGGTTTACAAATCAGGAAAAAACAAGCAAGGCTTCTCTGAGCAAAGGGTCTCCCGGCAGGCTTAAATTTCCTGGAGTTCACTCGATTTTTTCTTGTTTCCACCATCCAGGGTTAGGTTCTCTCATTCCAGAATTACCAATTATAATTGTGGTCTCAGCTGGAATGCTGAACTGAACCATGCAGTGTACTGACCAGTTGAAATGCTTGTGCATTCCACTAAATTTAAGCACCGTTATTTGCAGAAATAAGCAGACCACAATGCCTCTTGTCCGCGCACCTGTCCAAAAAACCGCCGTGCAGCCGTGCCAGCTAGTCCTCGGTCCGTGGAAGAACTGGCAGAAAGTGCATTCCAGACTAGGATGCAGTTGTTTTTGCTTGTCCCTGCACTGCAATCAGGAAGTAAAACGTACAAATCAGCTTCTTTTAGATTGTGTTGGTCATTCTACCTTAGTTACTACCAATGTAGGAATACCTTGAAGACTGGAGGTTAGACAACGGCAACGAGGGATAGCCATCTCATTTTGCGTAGTTGTACTAAAACTGAGGTGTGTGCTTTTGATTGCGTGGATAGAAACGATACGGAGACAGACATCCCTGTTTGCGCAAATACGAAATACGGTTATTTAAACAGTGACAGATATTTGCAGTGGCGTGTGATTAACAGCAGCATCTATTGTGTTATAATTGGCACTAGATTGACAGTATGAAGAGTCCTTAAGTAAGTAGCATCACATCACATCAACAATGCCACTAGATTAACATGCAGAACAATAGCATTAGTATTACTGTCAAGAGAGTAGCACATGGTCAGTATATGTGCAATAAAATTTGTGCAGTTCCACTGGGATGAAGCAATGTTAGCGGTGTGAGAGTTAAGTGTAACTGCAAAAACACAATTCATGGGAAATAAAGCAAGACAGAAGCACTTCATAAAATGGTGGTGGCGTTGCTTCAATTTATTGATGGCACTAGACCATTACTTATATTAACATTAGGTGGCATTGCTTAATGCTTCATGTGATTTTACATTAATGGTAGCGATATGGGCGTAGGGACAGCAGGGGCATAAAGTGGTGAGGCAGATGTGGCTGCCGAGAGCGGCAAACACTCAGGCAGCATGTCTGCATCTGTCCCATTTTTTATCTCCTCGGCGACATTTTCCTATGTGAGCACAGGAAATCTAGACCTACTCATTCTCATTTGCGTTGTCCCCCAACACCCGTCACTTTCTTTCGTTTTTCAACCAAGAGATAAGTCCACTTCCCCCCACCCTTCGCCATCCACCATGCTTTCTTCGTCTTTTCAACCAAGAGACCGGTTGGGTAGCCAGTATCTATTACTTTCCCCCATTTCCTCTTAGAACCAAGTCCTAGATTCATGCTATAGCTTTCCCACTTTCTTCCCTGTTTGAACCAACTCTTATAGTCGACTGTATGAACTAGCTTTACCTCTAATAATAGTAAAAGTCTACGTGGCTTTGGAACAGCGGACGGAAGTAGAAAAAGATCCACACGAAGGGAGCTGGGGCAGTAGAACAAGGCAGGTTTCGAAGGAATATATACCTGAGGGTCGTCGGCATGTGGCAAAGACGGCCTCGGGAGGCCGCATCTTGGCCACAATACCGCTGGGAGGAAGAAGGGGTCAAAGGCACTCCCGAGCTGGCTCTCTCTCAGAGAGAACAGCACGGCCGCCGATCGGGACGCGCGGGCATCCATTGGTCTCTTCCCTCGCCGCCGATGATAGCGTGAACGATGCAACTACACCCCTGCCCCGGTCGAGGTTGTCCAGCCGGATTTGTGACCAGCCGTGAGCTGCGAGAGAGTGTGGCCACCTATGTCTTGCTTAGATCTGGAGAGCATGAGAGAGTGAATGAGAGGAACCCTAGTAAAGCAAGCGCTAAGGCTCCTGCTTATATATGTAGTGGAGTGATTTTGTTGTACCAGCTTCAAAAAAAATGCGCTCCTACATGTACCAGTGAGTGGGTGTGAGAGAACTAGTGTGTGCGTGCACCGCTTCTCTTCGTGAGAGTACAATATTCTATGCCCAAAGAACGTTCGCCGCAAGAGTAATAGTATAAGTATGTGACGTGTGAGCTAAAATAAAATGTCTGTGATGTCTTTTGTTTTTTAGAAGTTCTGAGGGTAGGGTGTGAAGAGCACATATGTGCGTGACGTCTACCTGCAGATAGACGGTGGGTGCGACGTGCGAGTCTGCGAGAGGACTCGGGAGAGTCGTGACTCGTGAGGGTGCGTGTGCGTGAGAGGGAGCGGGGCACATATCAATGCAATGCATGTGTCCGTAAATCATTATCCAACAAACATTCGCCAGAAGCCTTTTCCTGACGAACGCCGTAAGAACCGTTAGATCGGCATCCGACAGTGTTAGTTTTGCCATGTCATGTAACAGAACAGACACTCCTCCTACACACAAATCTTCCACGTGAGTGTTAGCAACTGCCGTATGCTCCCTCCGTTCCGAAATGCAGTGCATATAGCTTTATTGAAAATTCAAACCTCGCAAACTTTTACCGAGTTTTCGTGTACCAAATTGCACATGTAGATTACCCTGTATATATCATTTCATTCATCTTCGAGAGGTAACTATAAAGATGGGGGAGGAGTCTACAAAATAAGACCATCATATCACCCGCATCAATTTCAACCATCCTTTGGTGTCGAGGAATATCATAGGAACACTATATGATATGATTTTTATAGGATTTTTTCCTTTAGAGCCAATTGGTTCATAGGAATAGATTCATATACTCCACATTTCAAAGGAAATAAACATGATATCATTTCTATAGCTTTAGAGCCAATTGGTTCAAATGAATGGATTCCTATACTCCCTTAATTTCAAAGGAAAATAAGCACTAGCGTATATTCAATAGAAAAGTTCCTATGATCTGAACCAAATTACATATCTTTTCTAATCCCTCCTCACAGGAATTGAGATACATGTCATCTCTAGATTCAATGGAAAAGTTCCTATGATGTGAACCAAATGACATCTCTTTTCCAATCCCTACTCATAGGAATTGAGATGCTCCATGTCATCTCTTCCCCTACAACTTCCATGTATACATCTTCTATTCCTAAATAGATAGTACAACCCACTAGTAGCTTTTTTTCCAAAACATGCAACTATGGCACAAGAACTATATAGTGTGCCAATAACTTTGAAAGATGGTCGCTGGATGAAGCTAATCCGACAGTGCAGAGATGGCGAATCCGAGCACTACTGGCCGTTGGATATCATCAACATTCCACCAGATCTGCCACATGTACAATTTAGAAGACTCCATGGTTGAACTTAAGCATAATGCACAAACCTCAAAACACAAGCACTTCTCCTTTGTTCTAGAATCTTCTGTATCATAATTGTTTTTTTTTCTAAATGAATTGCCATTATTTGTTTTTTAATTTATGCTTTACAATGCACAACCCCATGAATCTTAACATTTTTATAAAACTAATTGATTTTGAATGAGATGAACTATAAGAACTAAACGAACATCTACATCATGCATATATGACTCAAAGCTTTACATGCTATAGTGTGTATTTATTCATAATTTGGTTTCAAAATCTCATGCGTTCAATGCATCATTGCCTTTCGGTCGAACCTACGTCCACAATTTTTTGTACGTACTATATCTCCACTGGTCCTCGAACCCAAAATGTTGCCTCGTTCCCATAAAACCAAGCGGCCCACACATGCGTCGACTCGGACCCGTTTACTACGACGTGGCCCCGCATGCCGTAGTACTCCTACAAACCCTACCGCCGCACTCATCATCGGTTTTCTTCAAGAGGACGAGGGAGAAGCCAATTTGTAGTGGAGGCGCTTTCAAGAAAAAGGGTATGTAGTGGAGACCCCTACCCTAGGGTGCCCTAGGTAGCTGTCGCAGGCATCATTTTTTTCTCTTTTCTTTATGCTCTTGCGCCCTAGAGTGAAATGATGGTTGCTTCGTCCGTCCAGCTTAATGCGGGCCCTAGAGTGAAATGATGGTTGCTTCGTCCGTCCAGCTTAATGCGGGAAAGGTGGGGCTTTGTGATTTGACCCCTCCTCGCTCATTTTTTACTACTGCGGTGCTACGACTGGGGTGCCTCCAGTTCCAACCGCTGCTCCGAACTATAATTTGGTGCGTCGCACATGGAACAAGACGGTGGATGAGCCACATGTCGGCCAAAGGGGTCCTGTTAAGTGTGTCGCCATTTCGTGTGCCGACTGACCCTGCTTGAGTTGCTACGCCAACACGACAGGAGCAGCCTACCACTTGGTTTTGCTCCTTGGTGAATCCCGACTATATTGATTTAAAAAGATACGTGTTGAACTACCCTCTCCGTCTTGGTTTTTTATTTTTAGGCGTCTCGGTTTATAGGGTGTGCACGTAGTTCTAGTTCATCCATTTGACTAACTAAATATGAGTTACTAGTATGTCAACAAAAGTACTACTATATCATTGGATTCTTAAGTGGATGTAGTTGTATTTAAAAGTCGAGGGCGGGGCTTTTCCTGTGCGGTAGGCGGGACAGTTCCGCCTAGTCGATTCGACAGAGACGCGAGAAGACAAGGGAGTAGGCTGCTGCAAACATAGGGCTGTGTGATTTGACAGAGAGCTACTGCTGGACAGGTAGGGCCCCGTGATTTGACTTGCCATTTTCATTTTATCTGCGGCGCTACGACCGGCGTGAGTCTCCCGAGTCCTGACCACCTCCATACAGGTGCCTCTCCCAATGCTCCACCATGTAGTTGAGGCTGGCTCTTGCATGAGAGCCCACTTCTCCACTTTTTCCTTGCCTCTTTCCTCCACACATGCAAAAATGCCATGTAAAGCGGGCTTATAGCCCACTATTGTAGTACTTACTTACTCCTACAGGTGCTAAGCTTGCCTCATCGGCATAAAGTCTGATGTGGCAAGTATCGGCATAAAGTCTGATGTGGCAAGTTTGGTGACCCAAGGAAGAAACGGTGCTAAGCACGTGTACCTAGGTGAAAAGACAATTTTGAGTCTATAGCTAATTAAATGAAGCAAACTTAGCAACACCATTTCATTGGAAGAGGTCACTCCTTTGCAAATGCAATAAATACTAGTACTCCCTGTGTCCTAGTGTCAAAAACGTTCTTATATTATGGGACGGAGGGAGTACGAAGAAAGAGATAGAGAGGAGTAAAAAAATACACTTATAGCCAACCTTATAGCTAACCTTGTTGTAGTATGAGTGACTAAGGGATGACTATGTATGACATGCCAACATTAGATAGCCTAACGCACCATGTTAAATCTCCAAGGGCGCGATCGCGCGAGCGACGCAACGGTCGTGGTAGACGCGAACATGATACAGGCTGCTGGCAGCCCTTGGATCTGAGATCAAACGGTCGCATGCTAAGTTGCTGAAAATTTGCAGAATAACCCTCCACGATAGGATATTCACCCATAGGTCTAGAATCACGCCATGCAACCGTCCGATCTCAGATCCAAGGGCTCTTGGAAGCCCATATCATGGGAGAATGGAAAGCCACTACCCTGCCGTTCGCACGCTGGCAGTTCACTCCTACTCGTCCCCGCACATCCTTCAATGCTACGGCGGTTTGCTCCTAGTCGTCTCATCCATTCACATTATGTCAGTTCCACTAATCCTAACCCTCCTCCCAAATCCATGGCATCCCAAATCTCCACGATCGGCGGTGAGTACAAGGTTAGAACCATCACCGGTGATGAGTTCAACGTCATCTACACATGTTCTTCCGTGATGGTGAAAGGATGCCTTTCTCGCTTCAGACGCATGTTCGAAGACTCAGATGATGAGTGGGTCGCTGGGCTAGATGTTGAGTACACCACAGTCCTGGGACGAGAGAAGGATCTAAAGGACGAAGAGAGGAAGAAGCCCGCTGTGATCCAGGTTTGCGTGCATGAGTTATGCTTGGTCTACCACATATGCCATGCCGACGTTGAATGCCTGGATTTTAAGAACTTGTCGAGAGCAACCTAGTCAAATTCATTACTGTAGACTTTGGTAACGATAAAGAAGTCATGCATCGGATAGGCCTCGTTGTAGGCAACCCTTCGACCTCCAGAAGAATCGGCTTCTGCCCTCTGGTGGACAGCCTTCAATGCTGACCCTGGCAGGAGCCATGGTTCATCCTTCATACAGTAAACTGGAGAAACCTCATTACACGTTTCATCGTCATGCATGGCAGCGGAGTGTACTAGATAGACCACATCCACTATGCTGCAATGGATGGCTACCTTTGTTTCAATATCTACAAGGGTTGGATGAAGAACAAGAGCCAAGTGTGCAGTTCACGCAAAGAAGTATCGGCCAAGAGGAAGAGGCACAAGGACGAAGTCGAGGACGTGGACGAGGACTCCTCCGAGTGAGTAAGGTGTTAGTATCATTGCTCATGGTGGTTCTAATGCAGTGTCTATCGGATTAGTTGCATAGTTTAATTTCAGGTGTGCTTAGTTGAATTTGAGGGGTGTGTTGTGCTGAGCCCCAGCAGAACTATGTTATGTTTCTTCTCGTTACTTTAACTGCTCAATATGATACATACTACTAGTATTTCTTTAATAGAATTTAGCACCCCAATTAAGCACGTGCTAGCTTCTTTAATAGTACTATAATGCATAATTTGGCGACGAGCGCTCTCTATATGTACCACCTTTTTTTAATTTCAATTTTTGCTCCACGGCGCAATCCATCGATAGTACTACTGTACAAAAGTATACATTTTTAAAAGGCTGGAGTACTGTTCATCACATATATAGCGAGTTAAATTCTCAACCTAGAACGACGTGCATGCCATGTAGCAAACCGATACGGAGGAAGTATAGTCAAAATGAGGTGATTTTACCGAGCGATCGGCGGGGGAGCATGGCCTGTCATGCGGTCCCACGTGTCATGATGTACCAAGGCGATGCGCGTGTCCCTCTTGAGGCAGAAGCAATACTACGTGGTTTGAGATGATGGTGAACCGAAGTGTGAAATAATGGTTGCTTTGTCCGTCTGGGAAGGTGCAGCATTGTGATTTGACGTCTCTTTGCTCGTTACTACTATTGGGCCGGTACGAGTGGGGTGCGTCCCTCCTGCTGTTCTGCACTGTTATTTGGTGCTTGACACGTCGACCCGGTTGCTATATGTCCCACATGTCGGCGACAAGAAGTACAGAATTCATGAAAGGGAGCGTCGACGGAGGAGTATACTACAGAATTCATGAAAGGGAGTGACTTAGTTTTGGAAAAATCTGTTTTTACGGAGTACGTACCCACTAGGGTTTATAGGGCTCATCTAAAAAACATTCATTTTTCCGTTTGATAAGTCTCAATTCTACTATACTAGTAGTAGTACCATTACATGTTGGATTTTGACGTGCGTTAGATCACCCGACGCAAGCAGTGTCAAGAGGAAACTAACCAATGCATGTACAAGTTCATGGAAATTTAGTGGTCATTCATGCATTCATTCTAATTAATGCCTCGGTAAACACAACTTCTTGAGAAAAACGAGCATACTAATTACTTGTGCAAACTGCGAAATAATTCGACCACTCACCGTCTACCTTGGTTGGAGAGATTTTGAAATTGAGCCATAAACTGGAAAGGAGGGAGTAGTAACTTTTGTCTCGATTACTATTTGTGGCCTTGTATAGATGCAAAATATTTTTTTTTATAGTGGCCTTGTATAAGTAAATGGAGGGAGTACTAACCAAGGTACGTAGTAGGGACGAGGAGTAAACGGAGGGAGTAGTACTCCCTCCATCTAGGTGTGTGGTCGTCTTACGAAAACCAAATAATCCCAAAACACTTGGGTGCGGTGCATTAAATTCTACCTTGTTCTTGTTTCTTGACATATCAACCAATAAGAGATGTGGGGTGTGCATGCTTTTAATGACATGAGACTACCAAACACGACATGCAGTGGTTAGTTCATTGCATGCAATGCTATTAATTAGAAAATGAACATTAAGTTCTCTCATTTTCTCCTCCTCCTTGGTCACGGTGCACAACCTAAGATGACTTACTCATCTAGATGGAGGGAGTAAAATTTTCTCCTCGTGCTGCGATCCACCACGCGCGTGGGCGAGGGAGCGAGCGTAAGGCGTACAGTAGTAGGAGTACTACTACTACTACTTGTAAGAAAGCTTCACCTCATCCTGCGAGCCACCGCGCCCATGGGCGGGGGAGACGGCATACTAAGCAAGCTTCTCCTTGTTCTGTGAGTTGACGGGACACATCAAAAGTACTCCAGTGTATAGAGCCTTGCCTCTAAGGTAGGCCCCACATGGTTTGTCTCTTTTTTAACATAACACATCAAGTCGCAATTTGTTTGTTCACCCGTGGTAGACGATCCTCCCTCCACCAAGTGGACAACCAGTACACGTGCCAAATTACCACGTGGGCTGCCTTTTTCGTACAGAAATGAGCTCCACCATGTACCCGCGCGGGTGTGGTTGGGAAAGAGATGGGAGTACGTGCGCCGTGCGTGCACCTCTTCTCTTCGTGCACGTCCCCCACCTACGTAGTGTGTGTGAGAGAGATATAAACCTAGACATAATGCGTTGTCCATCCCCATGCCTCCGCCCAGTCCGACCACCAGTCACCACCACGCCCCACTCCTCCTCACCTTATCTCTCATCTTTCTCCCTCCATTTTTATATACAAGGGGCCACTATCAAAATTACAATTTGCAGATATACAAGGCCACTAACACTAATCGATGCAATATTAACGGTGTTTGCCTTGTGGTACTAGCAAAGGAGGACATTAATTATCCCTTGCATGCATGCGGGAGTTTGTAAAAAAATGCATCTTGATGTTCCGTGCAATGCACAGGCATCTTGCTAGTCCATGAAAACAACAGATGGCAAAATTCCACGGCGAATGAGGGATTTGAATCTGTTGGGAGGGGTTGTTTGGATCTTGCCCGGGGTAGCCAAAATATTGGTGACCCTTTTGTCCACCGGTGCCTTTGCCACCGATGAACGAGGAATGGCTCGGGTGCTCATGCTGTCATGCATCCTCCAGCGCGCACGTTGCAGAAGAGCTCACACGAGCTGTGCTTTTTTGTCCCACAACACCGCCCGAGCCGTCCGCGGACCGACCGGCGACCCGCAAATTACGCCATCCAACCGGAAAAAATTCACGCAAACACGTAGACAAACTGATATTTCATATAAACAACAACGGAAATCATATAAAATACCGGATTTTCATACAAACATGACGGATTTCATTACATTCAAATGAACTACGCGGTGCTAGTTCTGGACAGCACAGGTATATAATACCTGGCCTAAATGGTCGCCTGCCGATCAATTTGTGTTCTGAATGTCCGGCAGCATGATCACCGGACTGCCGGGAGCCCCGGAGGTATATGCTTCAGCGCAAAGGACGGCTCGCTTCCCCACTGCCCAACTGATATCATTGGCTGGTGCCAAAGATGATGGTGGCTGGCACCGGTTCGAGTTCATCACCGGCCACTACTTCACCATGGCCGGCACCGGCTCGAGTTCATCCTAACATTCCCCTCTTCCGTGGAGCCCATGCGGGGTCGACGAAGGTCCTTGCAACAAAATGATCCGGTAAGACACCTGCTGTGTACGCCGGCGTCGCCTCCGCGGTGGCCTTCATGGGACCCAAGCGGCGGCGGCCTCCCGTGTTCTACTTCTCCTTGATGATGGCGGCGGACGCGGAGGTGCTGGCCACCGACTCATCGCTCTCCGTGCACCCGGCTTCTGTCGCTGCTTGCATGGCGCGACCGCCGGCATGGGAGTCTCGGCCACAGAAATGGGAGACGCGGAACGAGGCGGCGGCGTGGACGGCAGCAACGACGCCCGTGCGCCGCTCCTCGTCGAGCTGGCCTGGAGCGGCGAGTTGCTGAAGCGCGCGCCGGCTTGGGGCGGCAACTGGCTCCGTCGGGCGACGGGAGGGAGGTGGATCAGCCAGCTGCATAGCTCGTATCCGGCGGGCTACCCAGTCGGCTTGGATGCGGAATAACTACTCTTCGTAAGCCATTGTAAGAGTGGAGAAAATGGTGGAGGAGATAGGGGAGCGGCGGAGGTGTGCGATTCTTGGCCGGCGTTTGGCCTCGTTTAAATACAAGATTAAATAGACGGCGGACGGGAGGAGCTCGGTCGGCGTTGCGTTTAACGCCGGCCTGGTCATGAACGGACGTCTGTCCTGATGAAGTCATGTACCTAGGGTAGGGTCATGGACCTATCTAGGATACCCTACCCAAGGACATCCTTAGAAGAAGCTACCTTCCCGTCGACCAAGAGGGACTTCACTCGACGAACTCAAGGACACTCGACGATGAAGATAGCCACTCGACCATGAAGCTAACCACTCGACGGCCAGGAGACCTAAAGTCACTCAGCACGCAACGGTCTATCATTAAGTAGCTTTAATAGTCTTCATGGCACTTTATGAGGGCGTTACCAGTAACCCCCTGTCTTAATGTACTTTAAACCCTGCATAATTGAGGGCTGGAGGGGTCTGGCGAACTCTATATAAGCCACCCCCCTCCTCAGTGTAAAGGGTTCGCACCCCTGTAACTCATATACACATAAACCAGTCGACCGCCTCTGGGCTCCGAGACGTAGGGCTATTACTTCCTCCGAGAAGGGCCTGAACTCGTAAAACACTCATGTGTACAACTACTCCATAGCTAGGATCTTGCCTCTCTATACCTACCCCCCATTCTACTGTCAGACTTAGAACCACGACAGTTGGCGCCCACCGTGGGGCAGGTGTCTTAGCGACTTTTTGGAGAAGTTGCAATTTGTCCGATTGCCTTCATCATGGTTTCTGGCGGAGCTCTGGTCGAGGGCCGCGAGATCTGTCTCGGTTCGCTCGCTTTCATCGCCGACGACTCCGCTTGGCTCCAGGAGGCACCACTCGACATCGACGCGCTCCCCGTCCGCTGGGCGATGCACTTTCGGGCGTGTGTCTGCGGCGTCCTGCTGCACAGCCGTCGACCCCATACCGGTTGACTCATGTGCCGTCCTCCCTCCCTGTCTCCCGCCAGCGCAAGTGCTCCGGTCGGTTGAGGCTTCAGTGATGGGTGAGACACGCAGTGGCTCGCCAATCAGCCACCACCCAAGTCGCGGCAATTGAGCCCGACGAATCTCTCTACGGCATGTTCGATCTGTCGACTAGCTCCGTAGAGACTGCATCCGAGTGCGACAGCAGTGATCCAGCGGCCGAGGTCCTGATGGTCAACGGGCCTCGTAGCCCTCCTGGTTTCCCCCGCATCGACGGGATGGATGATGGAGGCGACCCCGCTCAGGCCCACGAAGAATATCAACCCAAGCCACTCACTTCTCAGCAAAGAGAAGATCTTCGCCGCCGGAACATGGATGCCCTGCATACTCCCATCGCAGGAGAAACTCCTGAGGCTCGTGCTTTGGAAGAGGCGCGTTTGGCCAACTTGGCTGAACGCACTCGACTGGAGAACCTCTAGCGAGCACTCGACGAGCGTGCGCGTCAACGAGTACCTGACTCCAGCCGACGTCAGCTCTTTCCGCAACCGACTCAGGTATATCGAACCCCGATTCAGAATTTGGCAGCTGCAGCCCGTATAGCGGAGTCAATTCAGCCCTCTCAGTCAGAGGCTGGAAGAGGCTTGATGCAGATCAGGGATTTGCTCCAGGCGGCAGGAGATCAAAATTCAGTTGTGTCACAGTCGCGCAACAGGATTCACAGTTGATCCGTTGCTGCGAACACTGTGCAGTCGGCTCACAGCCCAAGGTCACCTCCGAGGTGCATGGGACGTGAAGGCCGGCGGGACCACTATGATGACCGATTTGATCGTGATGATAGGCGTCGAGTGCCCACTCCTCCCCCGAGAAGTGGGTCTAATGCCCATCGGCAGCAAGATGACAGGTGCCAGCTCAGTGTTGGGCGGAGAGCTCCGGTCGACCCCAGAGAACCAGGCTTTGATGCGAGATCCATCATCGTGCAAGGTTTGGTCGATCGGAACAGAGCTCATAGAGGTGGCCATGACAGAGATGTGCCCACTAGCAGCCGAGTCCATGTTTTAGGTCTAGAATGCTTTAGCAGAGCCATCAGAGCCGCAGTGATACCCCCCAACTTCAGGTTGGCGACTGGGGTAATTAAGTTCACTGGAGAGTCCAAGCCTGAAACTTGGCTTGAAGACTATCGAGTGGCGGTACAGATTGGTGGTGGTAATGATGAGGTGTCCATGAAGCATTTGCCACTCATGCTAGAGGGTTCGGCCAGGGCGTGGTTGAATCAGTTAGCTCCTAGCAGCATTTACACCTGGGAAGATCTTTCCCAAGTCTTCGTCAGGACGTTCGAGGGAACTTGCAGGCGACCAGCCGGATTGACGGAGCTGCAAGTCTGCGTACAAAAGTCGAGTGAAACATTG
Source organism: Triticum aestivum (assembly GCF_018294505.1). NCBI lineage: Eukaryota > Viridiplantae > Streptophyta > Magnoliopsida > Poales > Poaceae > Triticum > Triticum aestivum. The sequence goes on along the minus strand of NC_057807.1, from coordinate 676,306,892 downwards.
AGAGATTACATCTAGAGATGGATCACTTTGCATCATACCATGGAGAATGTGTTGGACCATCAAGCGGTCTGCGCCTTCAAGGATGGTGTCAAGAACAGAGAGTTGAGCCTGAAGTTTGGTCGAACCGGAGATATGACCCTGAGTCGAATGATGGAGATTGCCACCAAATACGCTAACGGTGAAGAAGAGGACAGGCTTCGGAGTGGCAAGTATAAGCCGAGTCAATCGGAAAAAGGAAACTCCAGTCGGAAGCAGAAGCGGAAGGCCGAGCGAGCTGCTCCTGGAGAGGCTCTGGCCGTGACTCAGGGCAAATTCAAAGGGAAGCCCAAAGGATCTTGGAACCCCAAGAAGGTAAAGGATAAAGAAGGAAATGACGTGATGGATCTACCGTGTCACATCCACACGAAGAAAGACGAAGAGGGTAACTTCATCTACCCGAAACATACCACTCGCCAGTGCCGGCTCTTAATCCAGCAGCTTCAAGGAAAACAGCCCAAGGACAAAGAGAAGGAGTCGGACAAGGCCGAGGATGAGGAGGACAGTGATGGAGGGTACCCTCATGTCAATTCCACCCTGATGATTTTTGCTGATGTAGAGAGAAAAAGTTGACTGAAAGTGATCAATCGAGAGGTAAATATGGTCGCCCCGGCGACACCAAGCTATCTGAAATGGTCGCAAACTCCCATTACGTTCGGCCAATCCGATCACCCCACTCACATTGCCACCCCTAGGAGGCAAGCGCTGGTGGTCGACCCAGTCGTCGAAGGCACTCGACTGACGAGGGTATTGATGGATGGCGGTAGTGGGTTGAATATACTATATGCAGAAACGCTCAAGGGAATGGGCATTCCGATGTCCAGGCTCAGCTCCAGCAACATGAGTTTTCACGGAGTCATTCCTGGAAAGAAGGTTGAGTCACTCGGTCAAATAGCTCTGGATGTAGTGTTCGGCGACTCGAAGCATTTCTGCAAAGAGAAGATGACATTTGAAGTTGTGGATTTCCAGAACGCTTACCACGCTATTTTGGGAAGGCCAGCCTATGCCCGCTTCATGGCTCGACCATGTTATGTGTACCTCAAATTAAAGATGCCTGGCCCCAAAGGCGTGATCACTATCACTGGCAGCCGAAAGAAGGCATAAGAGTGTTTCCAGAAAGGCTCGAAGATTGCGGATGCCCAGATAACAGTGGTAGAGCTGGAAGGATACAAGAAAAATGCAGATCCGAGTGATTTGTTGCGGGCCAAGAAGCCCGCCACAGAGTCAGCGTTCCAGTCGTCTGGGGAGACGAAGCCAGTTCATATCCACCCAACTGACCCCAACGCGGCTCCGACCCATATTTCCACAACACTCGACTCTAAATAGGAAGAAGCGCTCATCCAGTTCCTCCGTGAGAACTGGGACATCTTTGCATGGAAGCCAGCTGACATGCCGGGTGTTCCCAGGGGGCTGGCTGAGCATCGCCTTAGAGTCGACTCAAAAGCGAAACATGTTAAAGAACATCTTCGATGGTCTGCCATTCAGAAGAAAAAAGCCATTGGCGAGGAGGTGGCTCAACTCCTTGCAGCAGAGTTTATCCGAGAGATATACCACTCCGAGTGGCTCGCCAATGTCGTCATGGTTCCCAAGAAGGACAACTCACTTCGCATGTGCATTGATTTCAAATATATCAATCGGGCCTGCCCAAAAGATCATTTTCCTCTCCCTCGCATCGACCAAATTGTTGACTCGACTGCGGGATGCGAGAGATTGTCTTTTTTAGACGCTTATTCCGGGTATCATCAGATCCGTCTGTATGGACCTGACGAAATCAAAACAGCTTTCATCACTCCATTCGGGTGCTTCTGCTATATCACCATGTCATTTGGTCTCAAGAATGCCGGAGCCACGTTCATGAGAATGATTCAAAAGTGTTTACTCACTCAAATCAGTTGGAATGTGGAAGCGTACATGGATGATATCGTAGTCAAGTCACGAAAGGGTTCCGACCTGTTGACTGACCTAGCTGAAACATTTGCCAATCTCAGGAGGTATGATATCAAGCTCAATCCATCAAAGTGCACATTCGGAGTACCTGGCGGAAAGTTACTCGGTTTTCTCGTTTCAGAACGAGGAATCGATGCTAACCCAGAAAAAGTTGGCACCATACTCCGAATGAAATGCCCTGTGCGTGTGCACGATGTCCAGAAGCTTACTGGATGCTTGGCCGCGTTAAGTCGATTCATCTCTCGCCTCGGTGAAAAGGTGTTGCCTCTTTACCGACTGATGAAGAAGGCAGACAAGTTCGAGTGGACTCCAGAAGCTGATGCAGCATTTGCCGAGCTAAAAGCTCTGCTCTCCACCCAGTCGGTGCTTGCTGCTCCAATCAGCAAAGAGCCTCTATTGCTTTACATTGCAGCCACAGGACAGGTCGTCAGTACAGTACTTACGGTCGAGCGGGAAGAGGAAGGTAAAACCTTCAAAGTTCAGCGCCCAGTGTATTATCTCTCTGAAGTTTTGACTCCATCGAAGCAAAGATATCCTCATTATCAGAAGCTCGTATATGGGATCTACATGACCATGAAGAAGGTTGCCCATTATTTCTCTGATCATGACATTACAGTCGTCAGCGACGCACCATTGTCAGAGATTGTGCACAACAGAGATGCAACTGGTCGAGTGGTAAAATGGGCGATTGAACTCCTTCCCCTTGATATCAAATTTGAGGCAAAGAAAGCCATTAAGTCCTAGGCTATAGCAGATTTCCTTCCCAAGTGGATTGAACAACAGCAGCTGACTCAAGTTCACTCGGAGCATTGGACCATTTTCTTTGATGGTTCTAAGATGTTAAATGGTTCTGGTGCTGGGGTAGTTTTAGTTTCCCCCGAGGAGATAAGCTCAGATATGTGCTCCGGATCCACTTCGATTCCTCCAACAATGAAGCAAAATATGAAGCACTTTTGTATGGGTTGCGCATGGCCATTTCACTCGGCGTCCGTCGCCTTATGGTTTATGGCGACTCAAATTTGGTGGTAAATCAAGTGATGAAGGAGTGGGACGTTAGAAGCCCAGCCATGACTGGATACTGCAATGCAGTAAGGAAGATCGAAAAGAAATTCGAAGGGTTAGAGCTCCACCATATACCCCGACTGAAAAATCAAGCGGCTGATGATTTGGTGAAGATAGGATCCAAGAGAGAAGCCATCCCCAGTGATGTGTTCTTGGAGCATATCCATACTCCATCAGTCAAAGAAGATCCTTTTACCGACGAAGCTCCGCAGCCTAAGAGTGTTACGGATCCAACTGAGGTTGAAGTTCCAGCAGTGGTCGACCTGATCATGGAAGATTTAGTGATCACTCCCGATTGGACAGTACCGTATATCGCATATATCTTGAGGAAAGAGCTCCTGGAGGACGAAGAAGAGGCTCGACAGATCGTATGCCGATCTAAAGCCTTTACTGTGATAAGGGGACAGCTGTACAGAGAAAGCGCGACTGGAGTTGGTCAGAAATGCATAACGCCAGAGGAAGGTCGAATAATCCTTGATGACATCCACTCGGGGACCTGTGGCCATCATGCGTCTTCCCGGACCATTGTGGCCAAAGCATACCGAGCCGGGTTTTATTGGCCAAGAGCGAATGAAATGGCAAAGGAGATAGTCGACAAGTGTGAGGGATGTCAATTTTACTCCAATATGTCACACAACCCCGCCTCAGCTTTAAAGACCATACCACTTGTTTGGCCCTTTGCAGTATGGGGGTTAGATATGGTCGGCCCTTTGAGAACAGGCTGAAGCGGTTTCACCCATGTGCTGGTAGCAGTCAACAAGTTCACCAAGTGGATTGAGGCCAAACCCATCAAGAACCTCGATGCCGGTACTGCTATCAGCTTTATCAGAGAATTAATATTCAAATATGGAGTCCCGCACAGCATCATCACTGACAACGGGTCAAACTTCGATTCCGAAGAATTTAGAGCTTTCTGCACGTCTCAAGGCACACGAGTTGACTATGCTTCAGTCGCCCATCCACAGTCGAATGGACAGGCAGAATGAGCCAACGGTTTGATTCTCAAAGGGTTGAAACCCCGTTTGATGCGTGATCTCAAGCATGCGGCTGGTGCATGGGTCGACGAACTTCCCTCGGTGCTCTGGGAGTTAAGGACCACGCCCAACCGGTCGACTGGAAGAACTCTGTTCTTCTTGGTCTACGGAGCTGAAGCAGTCTTGCCGAGTGACCTTCTCCACAATGCTCCTCGGGTCGAGCTCTACACCGAAGCTGAAGCAGAACAAGCACGGCAGGAGGCAGTCGACCTTTTAGAGGAAGAAAGGGAGATGGCCCTGATCCGATCAACCATTTATCAACAAGACTTGCATCCCTTCCACGCCAAAAACATGAAGAGTCGAGCCTTCCAGGAAGGAGATTTGGTTCTCCGAGTGGATCAGCAGAAACCACACAAGCTTGCTCCTTCTTGAGAAGGTCCCTTCATCGTCACCAAGGTTCTCCACAATGGAGCATACCGTCTCTACAATGTCGAGCATCAGATCAACGAGCCCCGAGCTTGGAACGCGGAGCTTCTCCGCCCCTTTTACACTTAAGTATTCACTCGGATGAGTTGTAATAAAAGTACTTCTGTAGTTTATTTATCAAAGACAAGAGCTTTATAATTTTCCCAGTAATTGTTATTACTTTTGTCCACATAAAGCAATCCCCCAGTGGGTGGCTTGGCTGCGAATCTGATTCGCCTAATTCTGTAAAAAATCCTACCGAGTGGTGAGCCAGCCTCCCACTCGAAGGCTTAGTTGCGAAATCCGTTTCGCCTAAGTTAAACAAAATCCTACCGAGTGGTAAGCCAGCCTTCCACTAGGAGGCTTAGCTGCAGTCCAAGTACTCGCCTAAGTTTTTCAAAATGCTACCGAGTGGTAAGCCAGCCTTCCACTCGGAGGCTTAGCTGCAGTCCAAGTACTCGCCTAAGTTAAACAAAATCCTACCGAGTGGTAAGCCAGCCTTCCACTCGGAGGCTTAGCTGCAGTCCAAGTACTCGCCTAAGTTTTTGAAAATCCTACCAAGTGGTAAGCCAGCCTTCCACTCGGAGGCTTAGCTGCAGTCCAAGTACTCGCCTAAGTTAAACAAAATCCTACCGGGTGGGAAGCCAGCCTTCCATTCGGAGGCTTAGCTGCAGCATTGCGCTCGCCTAAGTTCAAATACAACATGCGCTCTGCGAGGAGGACGAGGTGCAGGTCGACTGCTACCCTCTCCTTCCGATCTACGCCACAAATACAACGTGCGCTCTGCAAGGAGGACGAGACGCAGGTCGACTGCTACCCTCTCCTTCCGAGCTACGCCACAAACACAACGTGCGCTCTGCAAGGAGGATGAGGTGCAGGTCGACCGCTACCTCCTTCTCCAGAGGTACTGTAGGGGAACGTAGCAGAAATTCAAAATTTTCCTACGCGTCACCAAGATCTATCTATGGAGAAACCAGCTACGAGTAGAAGGAGAGTGCATCTACATACCCTTGTAGATCGCTAAGCGGAAGCGTTCAAGTGAACGGGGTTGATGGAGTCGTACTCGTCGTGATTCAAATCACCGATGATCAAGTGCCGAACGCACGGCACCTCCGCGTTCAACACACGTACAGCTCGACGATGTCTCCCACGCCTTGATCCAGCAAGGAGAGAGGGAGAGGTTGAGGAAGACTCCATCCAGCAGCAGCACAACGGCGTGGTGGTGATGGAGGAGCGTGGCAATCCTGCAGGGCTTCGCCAAGCACCTACGGGAGAGGAGGAGGTGTCACGGGAGGGAGGGAGGCGCCAAGGGCTCAGGTATGGATGCCCTCCCTCCCCTCCACTATATATAGGGGCAGGGGAGAGGGGGAGGCGCAGCCTTGCCCCCTCCTCCAAGGAAGGGGTGCGGCTAAGAGGGGGGGGAGGAATCCATCCTCCCCAAGGCACCTCGGAGGTGCCTTCCCCCTTTAGGACTCTCCCCTTTTTCCTATATCTTGGCGCATGGGCCTCTAGGGGCTGGTGCCCTTGGCCCATGTAGGCCAAGGCGCACCCCCTACAGCCCATGTGGCCCCCCGGGGCAGGTGGCCCCACCCGGTGGGCCCCCGGGACCCTTCCGGTGGTCCCGGTACAATACCGATGACCCCGAAACTTGTCCCGATGGCCGAAACAGGACTTCCTATATATAAATCTTTACCTCCGGACCATTCCGGAACTCCTCGTGACGTCCGGGATCTCATCCGGGACTCCTAACAACATTCGGTAACCACATACAAGCTTCCTTTATAACCCTAGCGTCATCGAACCTTAAGTGTGTAGACCCTACGGGTTCGGGAATCATGCAGACATGACCGAGACGTTCTCCGGTCAATAACCAACAGCAGGATCTGGATACCCATGTTGGCTCCCACATGTTCCACGATGATCTCATCGGATGAACCACGATGTCAAGGACTCAATCGATCCCGTATACAATTCCCTTTGTCTAGCGGTATTTTACTTGCCCGAGATTCGATCGTCGGTATACCGATACCTTGTTCAATCTCGTTACCGGCAAGTCTCTTTACTCGTTTCGTAACACATCATCCCGTGATCAACCCCTTGGTCACATTGTGCACATTATGATGATGTCCTACCGAGTGGGCCCAGAGATACCTCTCCGTTTACACGGAGTGACAAATCCCAGTCTCGATCCGCATAAAACAATAGATACTTTCGGAGATACCTGTAGTGCACCTTTATAGTCACCCAGTTACGTTGTGACGTTTGATACACCCAAAGCACTCCTACGGTATCCAGGAGTTACACGCTCTCATGGTCAAAGGAAGAGATACTTGACATTGGCAAAGCTCTAGCAAATGAACTACACGATCTTTTGTGCTAGTCTTAGGATTGGGTCTTGTCCATCATATCATTCTCCTAATGATGTGATCCCGTTATCAACGACATCCAATGTCCATAGCCAGGAAACCATGACTATCTGTTGATCACAACGAGCTAGTCAACTAGAGGCTCACTAGGGACATATTGTGGTCTATGTATTCACACGTGTATTACGATTTCCGGATAATACAGTTATAGCATGAATAAAAGACTATTATCATGAACAAAGAAATATAATAATAACACTTTTATTATTGCCTCTAGGGCATATTTCCAACAGTCTCCCACTTGCACTAGAGTCAATAATCTAGTTCACATCACCATGTGATTAACACTGACAGGTCACATCACCATGTGACCAACATCCAAAGAGTTTACTAGTGTCACTAAACTAGTTCACATCATCATGTGATCAAGACTCAATGAGATCTGGGGTTTGGTCATGTTCTGCTTGTGAGAGAGGTTTTAGTCAACGGGTCTGAACCTTTAAGATCCGTGTGTCCTTTACAAATCTCTATGTCATCTCCTAGATGTAGCTACCGCGTTCTATTTGGAGCTATTCCAAATAACTGTTCTACTTGGAGCTATTCTAAATTGTTGCTCCATTATATGTATCCAGTATCTCTACTCAGAGCTATCCGGATAGGTGTTAAGCTTGCATCGACGTAACCCTTTACGACGAACTCTTTTACCACCTCCATAATTGAGAAAATTCCTTAGTCCACTAGTTACTAAGGATAACTTTGACCGCTGTCCTGTGATCCATTCTTGGATCACTCTTGTACCCCTTGACTGACTCATGGTAAAGCACACTTCAGGTGCGGTACACAACATAGCATACTGTAGAGCCTATGTCTTAAGCATAGGGGACGACCTTCGTTCCTTTCTCTCTATTCTGCCATGGTCGAGCTTTAAGTCTTAACTTCATACCTTACAACTCAGGCAAGAACTCCTTCTTTGACTAATCTATCTTGAACACCTTCAAGATCACGTCAAGGCATGTGCTCATTTGAAAGTACTATTAAGCGTTTTTGATCTATCCTTATAGATCTTGATGCTCAATGTTCAAGTAGCTTAATCCAGGTTTTCCATTGAAAACACTTTCCAAATAACCCTATATGCTTTCCAGAAATTCTACATCATTTCTGATCATTAATATGTCAACAACATATACTCATCAGAAATTCTATAGTGCTCCCACTCACTTCTTTGGCAATACAAGTTTCTCATAAACTTTGTATACACCCAAAATCTTTGATCATCATCAAAGCATACATTCCAACTCCGAGATGCTCACTCCAGTCCTCAGAAGGATTGCTGGAGCTTTGCATACTTATTAGCATATTTCAGGATAGACAAAACCTTCCGGTTGTATCACATACAACCTTTCCTCAAGAATCATCGAGGAAACAATGTTTTGACATCCTATCTGCAAGATTTCATAAATAATGCAGTAATTGCTAATATAATTCCAACAGACTCTTAGCATCACTACGAGTGAGAAAGTCTCATCGTAGTCAACTCCTTGAACTTGTCAAAAAACATCTTAACGACAAGTCGAGCTTTCTCAATGGTGACACTTACCATCATTGTCTGTCTTCCTTTCAAAATCCATATGTACCTAACAGCCTTACGACCATCAAGTAGTTCTTCCAAAGTCTACACTTTGTTTTTATACATGGATCCTTTCTCGGGTTTTATGGCCTTGAGCCATTTATCGGAATCCGGGCCCACCATCGCTTCTCCATAGCTCGTAGCTTCATTGTTGTCTAGCAACATGACTTCCAAGACAGGATTACGTACCACTCTGAAGTAGTACGCATCCTTGTCATCCCACGAGGTTTGGTAGTGACTCGATCCGAAGTTTCATGATCACTATCATAAGCTTCCACTTCAGTTGGTGTACGTGCCATAGGAACAACTTCATGTGCCCTGCTACACACTTGTTGAAGTGACGGTTCAATAACCTCATCAAGTCTCCACCATCCTCCCACTCAATTCTTTCGAGAGAAACTTTTCCTCGAGAAAGGACCCGATTCTAGAAACAATCCATATTGCTTTCGGATCTGAATTAGGAGGTATACCCAACTGTTTTGGGTTTCCTATGAAGATGCATTTTATCCGCTTTGGGTTCGAGCTTATCGACCTGAAACTTTTTCATATAAGCATCGCAGCCCCAAACTTCTAAGAAATGATAGCTTAGGTTTCTCTAAACCATAGTTCATACGGTGTCGTCTCAACGAAATTATGTGGTGCTCTATTTAAAGTGAATGTGGTTGTCTCTAATGCCTAACCCATGAACGATAGTGGTAACTCGATAAGAGACATCATGGTATGCACCATATCCAATAGGGTGCAACTATGACGTTTGGACACACCATCACACTATGGTGTTCCAGGTTGTATCAGTTGTGAAACAATTTCCATAATGTCTTAATTCTATGCCAAACTCGTGATTCATATATTTATCTCTATGATCATATCATAGATCTTTTATCCTCTTGTCACGACGATCTTTCAACTTCACACTGAAATTACTTGAACCTTTCAATAATTCAGACTCGTGATTCATCAAGTAAATATACTCAACATCTACTCGAATCATCTGTGAAGTAAGAACATAACGATATTCACTGCATGCCTCAGCACTCATTGGACTGCACACATCAAAATGTGTTACTTCCAACAAGTTGCTATCTTGTTCCATCTTACTGAAAACGAGGCTTTTCAGTCATCTTGCCCATGTGGTATGATTTGCATGTCCCAAGTGATTCAAAATCAAGTGAGTCAAAACGGTCCATTTGCATGGAGTTTCTTCATGCATACACACCAATAGACATGGTTCGCATGTCTCAAACTTTTCAAAAACGAGTGAGCCCAAAGATCCATCAATATGGAGCTTCTTCATGCGTTTTATACCGATATGACTTACGTGGCAGTGCCACAAGTAGGTGGTACTATCATTACTATCTTTTGGCATGAACATGTGTATCACTACGATCGAGATTTAATAAACCATTCATTTTAGGTGTAAGACCATTGAAGGTATTATTCCAATAAACAGAGTAACCATTATTCTCCTTAAATGAATAACCGTATTGCGATAGACGTAATCCAATCATGTCTATGCTCAACGCAAACACCAAATAACAATTATTTAGGTTTAACACCAATCTCTTTGGTAGAGGGAGCGTGCGATGCTTGATCATATCAAGCTTGGAAAAACTTCCAACACATATCGTCAGCTCACCTTTAGCTAGTCTTCGTTTATTCCGTAGCCTTTTGTTTCGAGTTACTAACACTTAGCAACCGAACCGGTATCTAATACCCTGGTGCTACTAGGAGTACTAGCAAAGTACACATTAACACAATGTATATCCAATATACTTCTATCGACCTTGCCAGCCTTCTTATCTACCAAGTATCTAGGGTAATTCTGCTCTAGTGGTTGTTCCCCTTATTACAGAAGCACTTAGTCTCGGGTTTGGGTTTTACCTTGGGTTTCTTCACTAGAGCGGCAGCTGATTTGCCGTTTCATGAAGTATCCCTTCTTGCCCTTGCCCTTCTTGAAACTAGTGGTTTCACCAACCATCAACAATTGATGCTCCTTCTTGATTTCTACTTTCGTGGTGTCAAACATCACGAATATCTCAAGGATCATCATATCTATCCCTGATTTGTTATAGTTCATCACAAAGCTCTAGCAGCTTGGTGGTGATGACTTCGGAGAAACTATCACTATTTCATCTGGAAGATCAACTCCCACTTGATTCAAGTGATTGTTGTACTCAGACAATCTGAGCACAAGCTCAACAATTGAGCTTCTCTCCTTAGTTTGTAGGCTAAGAAAATCATCGGAGGTCTTATACTTCTTGATGTGGGCACGAGCTTGAAATCCCAATTTCAGCCCTCAAAACATCTCATATGTTTCGCGACGTTTCAAAACGTCTTCGGTGCCTCAATTCTAAGCCGTTTTACTGAACTATCACGTAGTTATCAAAATGTGTATGTCAGATGTTCGCAAACATCCACAGACGACGTTCGAGGTTCAGAACACTGAGCGGTGCATTAAGGACACAAGCCTTCTATGAAGCAATGAGGACAATCCTCAGTTTACGGACCTAGTCCGAATAATTGCTACTATCAACTTTCAACTAAATTTTCTCTAGGAACATATCTAAACAGTAGAAGTATAGCGTGAGCTACGACATAATTTGCAAAAACCTTTTGACTATGTTCAGGATAATTAAGTTCATCTTATGAACTCCCACTCAGATAGACATCCCTCTAGTCATCTAAGTGATTACATGATCCGAGTCAAACTAGGCCGTGTCCGATCATCACGTGAGACGGACTAGTCATCATCGGTGAACATCTTCATGTTGATCGTATCTTCTATACGACTCATGTTCGACCTTTCGGTCTCCGTGTTCCGAGGCCATGTCTGTACATGCTAGGCTCGTCAAGTTAACCCTAAGTGTTTCGCGTGTGTAAATCTGTCTTACACCCGTTGTATGTGAACGTTAGAATCTAACACCCGATCATCACGTGGTGCTTCGAAACACGAACTGTCGCAACGGTGCACAGTTAGGGGAGAACACTTCTTGAAATTGTTGTAAGGGATCATCTTATTTACTACCGTCGTTCTAAGCAAATAAGATGTATAAACATGATAAACATCACATGCAATCAAATAGTGACATGATATGGCCATCATCACTTTGCTCCTTTTGATCTCCATCTTCGGGGCTCCATGATCATCATCGTCACCGGCATGACACCATGATCTCCATCATCGTGTCTTCATGAAGTTACCTCGCCAACTATTACTTCTACTACTATGGCTAACGGTTAGCAATAAAGTAAAGTAATTACATGACGTTTAAGTTGACACGCAGGTCACAAATAAATAAAGACAACTCCTATGGCTCCTGCCGGTTGTCATACTCATCGACATGCAAGTCGTGATTCCTATTACAAGAACATGATCAATCTCATACATCACATATATCATTCATCACATCCTTTGGCCATATCACATCACATAGCATACCCTGCAAAAACAAGTTAGACGTCCTCTAATTGTTGTTTGCATGTTTTACGTGGCTGCTATGGGTTTCTAGCAAGAACGTTTCTTACCTACGCATGAACCACAACGTGATATGCCAATTGCTATTTACCCTTCATAAGGACCCTTTTCATCGAATCCGATCCGACTAAAGTGGGAGAGACAGACACCCGCCAGCCACCTTATGCAACTAGTGCATGTTTGTCGGTGGAACCGGTCTCACGTAAGCGTATGTGTAAGGTTGGTCCGGGCCGCTTCATCCCACGATGCCGCCGAATCAAGATAAGACTAGTAACGGCAAGCATATTGAACAATATCGACGCCCACAACTACTTTGTGTTCTACTCGTGCAAAGAATCTACGCAATAGACCTAGCTCATGATGCCACTATTGGGGAACGTAGCAGAAATTCAAAATTTTCCTACGCGTCACCAAGATCTATCTATGGAGAAACCAGCTACGAGTAGAAGGAGAGTGCATCTACATACCCTTGTAGATCGCTAAGCGGAAGCGTTCAAGTGAACGGGGTTGATGGAGTCGTACTCGTCGTGATTCAAATCACCGATGATCAAGTGCTGAACGCACGGCACCTCCGCGTTCAACACACGTACAGCTCGACGATGTCTCCCACGCCTTGATCCAGCAAGGAGAGAGGGAGAGGTTGAGGAAGACTCCATCCAGCAGCAGCACAACGGCGTGGTGGTGATGGAGGAGCGTGGCAATCCTGCAGGGCTTCGCCAAGCACCTACGGGAGAGGAGGAGGTGTCACGGGAGGGAGGGAGGCGCCAAGGGCTCAGGTATGGATGCCCTCCCTCCCCTCCACTATATATAGGGGCAGGGGAGAGGGGGGAGGCGCAGCCTTGCCCCCTCCTCCAAGGAAGGGGTGCGGCTAAGAGGGGGGGAGGAGTCCATCCTCCCTAAGGCACCTCGGAGGTGCCTTCCCCCTTTAGGACTCTCCCCTTTTTCCTATATCTTGGCGCATGGGCCTCTAGGGGCTGGTGCCCTTGGCCCATGTAGGCCAAGGTGCACCCCCTACAGCCCATGTGGCCCCCCGGGGCAGGTGGCCCCACCCGGTGGGCCCCCGGGACCCTTCCGGTGGTCCCGGTACAATACCGATGACCCCGAAACTTGTCCCGATGGCCGAAACAGGACTTCCTATATATAAATCTTTACCTCCGGACCATTCCGGAACTCCTCGTGATGTCCGGGATCTCATCCGGGACTCCTAACAACATTCGGTAACCACATACAAGCTTCCTTTATAACCATAGCGTCATCGAACCTTAAGTGTGTAGACCCTACGGGTTCGGGAATCATGCAGACATGACCGAGACGTTCTCCGGTCAATAACCAACAGCGGGATCTGGATACCCATGTTGGCTCCCACATGTTCCACGATGATCTCATTGGATGAACCACGATGTCAAGGACTCAATCGATCCCGTATACAATTCCCTTTGTCTAGCGGTATTTTACTTGCCCGAGATTCGATCGTCGGTATACCGATACCTTGTTCAATCTCGTTACCGGCAAGTCTCTTTACTCGTTCCGTAACACATCATCCCGTGATCAACCCCTTGGTCACATTGTGCACATTATGATGATGTCCTACCGAGTGGGCCCAGAGATACCTCTCCGTTTACACGGAGTGACAAATCCCAGTCTCGATCCGCATAAAACAATAGATACTTTCGGAGATACCTGTAGTGCACCTTTATAGTCACCCAGTTACGTTGTGACGTTTGATACACCCAAAGCACTCCTGCGGTATCCAGGAGTTACACGCTCTCATGGTCAAAGGAAGAGATACTTGACATTGGCAAAGCTCTAGCAAATGAACTACACGATCTTTTGTGCTAGTCTTAGGATTGGGTCTTGTCCATCACATCATTCTCCTAATGATGTGATCCCGTTATCAACGACATCCAATGTCCATAGCCAGGAAACCATGACTATCTGTTGATCACAACGAGCTAGTCAACTAGAGGCTCACTAGGGACATATTGTGGTCTATGTATTCACACGTGTATTACGATTTCCGGATAATACAGTTATAGCATGAATAAAAGACTATTATCATGAACAAAGAAATATAATAATAACACTTTTATTATTGCCTCTAGGGCATATTTCCAACAGGTACGCCTTGGAAATCCTACCGAGTGAAGAGCAGACCTCCCACTCGGGGGCTTAGCTGCAGCCCAGTGCTCGCCTAAGTTTTTGAAAATCCTACCGAGTGGAGAGCAAACCTCCCACTTGGGGGCTTAGCTGCAGCCCAGTGCTCGCCTAAGTTTTTGAAAACCCTACCCAGTGGAGAGCAAACCTCCCACTCGGGGGCTTAGCTGCAGCCCAGTGCTCGCCTAAGTTTTTGAAGATCCTACCGAGTGGAGAGCAAACCTCCCACTCGGGGGCTTAGCTGCAGCCCAGTGCTCGCCTAAGCTTTTGAAAAATCCTACCGAGTGGAGAGCAGACCTCTCACTCAGAGGCTTAGCTGCAGCCCAGTGCTCGCCTAAGTTTTTGAAAATCCTACCGAGTGGAGAGCAGACCTCCCCACTCGGGGGCTTAGCTGCAGCCCAGTGCTTGCCTAAGTGTATCAGGGAACAAGTCGATTGCAATGAGCGCCTCGCTTTAGCCTGCAAAAGACACCTCAAACCAAATGCAAACATATTCAACGTCGAATCCAAGTTCGGATAACACCTAACGGAACCGAAAGTGCTCAGGCGCTAAGCCTGTTAAGGTTTGTCGGCTACAAAACTCACTCGGCATACCGAGGCAAATTTAAAGTATCAAGCTCAGAAGTTTTTTACCCCTCCTGTGGAGGGCTGGAAGGTGCAACAAACTCATCCAGGTCGATTCCATCTGCAATCTGAGTGGCAGCAGCGATGAAGGTCTCCATGAAAGGTCGGAAATCATGCTTCTTGGTGTTAGCCACCCTAAGGTCCGCCAGCTTGTCCTCTCGTGCATCCTTGCAGTGAACGCGGACCAGAGACAGAGCAACATCCGTGCCACACCTGGCAGAAGGCTTCTTCCACTCCTGCACTCGACTTGGGACCTCGTTCAGTTGAGTCATCAGAGACTCGAGGTCGTTCTGGAGCGTCTCTCTTGGCCAGAGTGTTGTGTCGATGCGAGAAGTTGCGACCTTCAGCCTTTCGAGATAGTCGACGACAGTAGCAACGCGAGATTCAAGCTGGAGCACATTCATGGCGACTTCATCTTTCACGGGAGAGTTGATGGGATCCAGGTTTATTTCCAGTCGACCAGTCTCCTCTTCAAAGTTCTGGCAAAATTCTGCAAGCACAACCACCGAGTCAAGACAACAGTCGGAGATCAGTTAAAATGTTTGTTTGATACAAAAGATTACCTTCAAGCATGAGGAATAGCTTCTTGGCGAGTCCACCCAGATAAGCCTCCAGATCGTTCTTCATTTCCACCAACTCACTGGCCTTGTCATTCAGGGCAATCTTGTCACTTTTCAGTCGACTGACCTCCTTGTTGTCAGCATCAAGAGCAGCTTTTAGATTGGTGTTTTCTTCTTCAAGCTTGGTGACTGAAGCCAGCTTCTCATCTCCGAGCTTGGTCTTCTCTAAATCCGCTTTCTGCATCTCAGCCAAGTCAAGGTCTTTCTTCTTCAGGGCATCCCTCACTTTGTCTGCAAAGTTACAGTGAGATCAGACTCTGAAACAAACGAGAGGCAAAGGCAGTCGTCGGAGGCCTCACCAAACATACCTTTAGCTTCCTCCTTCGCCTTCGTTAGGTTCTCTTGGGTCAGTTTCAGATCAAGCTCGAGCTGGATGTGTTTTTTCTCCAACTCAATATAACGAGCCGCAAGGTCGCAGGATTTCTACAAAGAACCAATCGACAGATGTCAAAGACAATTCACTTCCGAGTGACTAAGGAAAAATCATAGCGTTTCTAAGACTACGGCCGAATACAAACATTCGACCACAGTCTCGGGGACTACACCCAGTGGGTGCACTCAGCGTGCCCCCACTAGTTTCATCAGTTAGAGTCGACCAGTCAACCAACAACAAAAAAAAGGGAGGTGTTCTTCAGAGTATAGTCGACTGCCAGCAGTCGACCACAGTCTCGGGGACAACACCCAGTGGGTGCACTCAGCGTGCCCCCACCGGTCTATGAATCCATTCGACCAAGTCGAGTAAGGAAAAAACTTAAGACATAAAGACTATGGTCGACTGCCAGCAGTCCACCATAGCCTTGGGGACTACACCCAGTGGGTGCACTCAGCGTGCCCCCACTAACCCGGAATTTCAATCGACACACCCAGTGGGTGTAGGACAAACTCTAGAAATTTCGAAGAGTTTTCAGATATCATATCCTAACAGAATAGGCAGTGACCGACTGACCTGAACATTACTCTGAAGAGCTGAACTGGCGTCATAGGCTGCCTGGCTGGCTTCTCGAATTGCCTTCACTTGCTCCATCATGACCCCCGCTTGGCGTATTGCTTCTTTAGCAGCACTAGCTTGGTCTTCTGGGACGTGGTAGGTTGAGAAAAGTGAGGGTTGAGCAGCACTCGACGATGAAGGACGAGCACTCGTCAACGGCATCGCAAAGGTTACGGTGGGCCGAGTGACATTGTCTCCCTCCATGACCAATGTCTCGGGTGCTGGCACATCCTGAGTCACATTGCCAGCAGACGCTTTCTTGTTCCTTCTCTGCCTCAGTGGTTCCTCATCGTCGTTGTCGGGAAGGTCGATAACGATGTTAGATGAAGCTGCAGAAAAAGAATCAAAATTAGAGACAAGAAGCTAATCGACTGAAGACGGAACTACAAGAGTCATACCAGGTTTCGAAGTAACAGCATCCTCCATCTCCTGATCTTCAGCTCTGGCCGAGGTATCCGAAGTAGCAGCACTGCAGTTCCAGAAGTCAGTCGATTAGCTCATGAGTCGACCAAGAATAAGTTCATGTGGAACAGACAAACTCAAGCTACACCATTACCCTGAGATAGTGGGGATCACCATCTTCATCTTCGGCAAGACCTTTGCCGACTTCGACGGCGCCACTCGACATTGCTTCGGAGCTTTCTCAGTCGGCACCAGAGAAGTAGTCCGAGGGCGCTTGGACGACTGTGTGACGGTTGCGACCCCCTTACCACGCTCGGCCGCAGGATCATGGACAAGCTTCGAGCGTCTTTCCGAGCGAGGAGGTACAACTTCCTCCTCCTCCTCCTCCTCTTCCTCCTCACCAGAGTCATCACCCTCATCATCGTCATCAGCATCCGAATCCCACTCCTCCGAGCTTTCGCCCCAACTTCCTTCCTCCTCCTCAGTCGGCGTTTGCGCTCCATTGGGTATCGAGTATAACTTAGTGGTGGCCTGTCAGACAACAAAACAAAACAAAGGTCAATCGACCAATTCGCAGCGAAGCAGAATGAATAAAGCAAGATTACAATTGGAGATAAGTGATCATACCGTCTCCGGCGTGTAGGTATAGTTGAGTGGTGGGATCCTCCTAGCCCCTCGAGGGTTGTCCTTATTCCCCGTGATTGCGGTCACCCACCTCTCCAGTGTGGCGTCGTCGACCGCTTTTGGATGGACCCGAGTGGTGTCTTCAGTACCACAGTACAGCCACATCGGGTGGCCTCGGTACTGAAGCGGTTGGATGCGCCATCTAAGGAAGACCTCCAGAAGATCCATACCCGTCACTCCGTCCCAAACGAGTTGGACTACGCGCTCCATCAACATTTTTACCTGAGCTTTCTCCTCAGGAAGCACCTTCAGAGAAGAGGGTTTGTCCACTCGGTCCATGGAGAACGGAGGGAGACCAGTCGACTGCCCCAGCGTCGACTCGTCTTGGCAGTAGAACCAAGTCAACTGCCACCCTCTGACCGACTCAGGAAGGGTCATGACCGGGAAAGTACTCTTATTCCTCATCTGAATCCCAAGACCCCCGCACATCTGGATAACCTTAGTCCTCTCATCATCCGGACTCGCCTTTTTCACCGTTTGTGAGCGACAGGTGAATATGTGCTTAAAGAGACCCTAGTGTGGTCGACAACCCAGGAAGTTCTCGCGCATGGACACGAAAGCAGCAAGGTAGGCAATGGAATTGGGAGTGAAATGGTGGAGTTGCCCCCCAAAGAAGTTCAAAAACCCTCGGAAGAAAACACTCAGCGGCAGAGAGAATCCACGGTCTACATGAGTGGCTAGGAGAACGCACTCACCCTCCTGCGGCTGCGGTTGACACTCGGTCCCCGGAAGCCTTGCTGACCCGTGGGGGATCAGACCCTCGTTGGCCAGGTCATTGAGATCCATCTTGGTGATAGTCGAACGGATCCAATCCCCTTGGACCCAACCTTTTGGCAGGCGGGACCTTGACGAAGATCCGCCCCGACTAGACGCTCTCCCCTTCGCTTTCCCCGTCGCCGTCGCCTTCTTTGCGCGCTCCAAGGCCGCCGTCTTCTCCTTCACCATTGTCGCCGGCGAAGCACGGCGGGAGTGGATAGGAGGAGGCGAGAGCAGGCACAGCGGGCGGAGGCAAAGAGGGCAGAGAGGAGAATGAGAAGGCACTGTTCAAAAACCCTCGCCCGACGCTTTATATAAGGACGCTTCCGAGTGGCTGACAAGTAGGCCCGGGCGGTCCTGTCACATCCCGAAACAGTCGCGCACGCATGATACGTGGCGAAAAAGGCGGCGCAGAAATCGAGGCATCCACGCCTTATCCCATCCGAGTACGGCGGTCCGCCCCGCTTCGCGCGCTTCCCAAAATTCGGATCCCACAAAATCCGCTAACGGCAGATCAATCTGTCAGAAGGTAGATTTCCTGCGATCCGTCGCTCAGAAGTTCACTAAGTTCAAAAGTTCACTCGACAGAAGAAAAGAATGGATCAAGGCGACTGAAAGAAAAGTTAATGCCAATGCCAAAAAAGAAAAATTGTTGATCCAGGATACGATATAATCAGAGCACGGGAAATAGGTGGGAGAAAATTATCAACCCCTTCCTCACTCGAACCTCGATCCATTCGGGGGCTAATGATGAAGTCATGTACCTAGGGTAGGGTCATGGACCTATCTAGGATACCCTACCCAAGGACATCCTTAGAAGAAGCTACCTTCCAGTCGACCAAGAGGGACTTCACTCGACGAACTCAAGGACACTCGAGGATGAAGATAGCCACTCGACCATGAAGCTAACCACTCGATGGCCAGGAGACCTAAAGTCACTCAGCACGCAACGGTCTATCATTAAGTAGCTTTAATAGTCTTCATGGCACTTTATGAGGGCGTTACCAGTAACCCCCTGTCTTAATGTACTTTAAACCCTGCATAGCTGAGGGCCGGAGGGGTCTGGCGAACTCTATATAAGCCACACCCCTCCTCAGTGTAAAGGGTTCGCACCCCTGTAACTCATATACACATAAACCAGTCGACCGCCTCTGGGCTCCGAGACGTAGGGCTATTACTTCCTCCAAGAAGGGCCTGAACTCGTAAAACACTCGTGTGTACAACTACTCCATAGCTAGGATCCTGCCTCTCTATACCTACCCCCCATTCTACTGTCAGACTTAGAACCACGACATGTCCAGAGTGGGTTTCTCGGCTTCCACACGGGCGGGTTTCATGGAGGCGTTTGAAAGCGGCACGGAGGCGTGTTCAGTCGGGCATGCAGCGAGTGGCACCCTCGACTCTGCCCTAGGACACCACGCTGTTCTTCCACTGACGTGTGGGATCTTTGGGTGCATGGCCTGCAAGTCAGTGACCCAACGCAAGCAGTGCACAGCAGAGGAATCTTTGGTGGGCCAGGGCGGTCAGAAGCGGGCATTTCATAAACCGATGATTGTTCATTGAGTGTGATGTCATCTTTTTCATGTAGATAAGCCTACTATGTTGATAGCCCGTTCGTGTCACGACCGGTTTTCCAATAAAAATATTTATTGAGAAACCAATATTTTGAGTCCAGTATGAGAGAAATCCTCCTCACTGGTAGACAAATTCTTGATACAATAAGCCAGTAGCATAGGATGTATTACAGGGTTGAGCTAGGGCTGCTCAACAAATTATTACAAGCACGCCAATAATTATACATAATGGCGGATATAACACAATGGTGTGGTGGCATACTACTGACTCGAGGATAAAGTGATGGTGGAATAACACAGTGGGGAGTGTGATAACACGACTCTCAAACTGGTATCTCATCGAGCGTCGAGGTGAGGCTCGATAAATTTATTCGGGTTGCGGAAGCGTATATAATACAGTGACCAAATCCAGGGTTGCACGAGACTGACTGGGATTCCTCTAGGCGTCGGACTCACTATCGAACTCTTCATCCATGAGATCGCCTTCGTCAGCATCTGGCCAAATCAACAAGCCAGTGAGTACTTTGAAAGTACTCGCAAGACAGTTCGGACATAAGCTATAACAAATGCATGCATGAATGCGTCATGATTAATTCACCAATGTACATTTAAAGTATTACCAGGCAAGGTAAGCAAAGAGGGAATCGGCGGTAGTCCACCTGAAATCCCGACAGAAATATAAATGGAAACCGATCGCGTGTCTGAAGCGACGCCTCAAAAGGTGAACAAATAAATAAAGGAGAAAATCATGCCACAGTCGGGCATCTTAGCGACACCACATAAAGGGTTTTAAAAGAAATGCCACAGTCGGACGTCGGGGCGACATCACAGAAAGGGCTTTAAAAGAAATGCCACAGTCGGACGTCGGGGCGACATCACAGAGAGGGCTTTAAAAGAAATGCCACAGTCGGACGTC
>NC_057807.1:676282432-676286117 GCF_018294505.1 Triticum aestivum | reverse complement strand
AGTCGGACGTCGGGGCGACATCACAGAAAGGGCTTTAAAAGAAATGCCACAGTCGGACGTCGGGGCGACATCACAGAAAGGGCTTTAAAAGAAATGCCACAGTCGGACGTCGGGGCGACATCACAAAAAGGGATTTATTCACAAGTAAATAATACTCATAAAAATATTCAATTCATGATAATAAACAGGTTAGTCCACCCACAGGAATAACATTTAACCGGACTTAGCACTCATGGGATTCACCGGAGTCTCTGTCATCAAACTGATACTGTTAGGACAAGATAATACGAATTTGGACATGGAATATATGATTCAAGGAATGTATGACTCTGCAGAGTTTGTACAAAAAAATTTCCCACAGCCAACGGATTTCCGTAGTCACGAAGGACTAGTTCCGTTTACGGTTTTTCGGAAGAAAACACAGCTATCCAGTACACACCCATCCTACCTCTCGATGCCAGGACTCACCCTAGACATCGTCCAAGAAAAACTTTTGAGACGGGGAGATCACAATCTCGAATAGCATGGGATCAAATTTATATACGCGCGCTCTAAGGGGTGCCCCCCTCTCGGTCCCAACCGGAAACACCCATGCCCCCTGACCGGATGACTGGCTTTAATCCAGGGCCATGGAACCATCATCCCGGCCTCTCCTTTTGGTGTGTACCAGGAAAGCGGTTTGCAACTTACTAAACCATATTCCTTGCGGAAAACATGTGGTAGTACAGGGAAGGAAATGAGAGGAACTGGACCGATACGGTTTGACACTGAAGTCATATAGTCTGGCATAAGACTGGCATGCTACGACACTGCCATCTTACCCATCCTCCTGCCAACACATGGCCATTCATACTCACATCCATCCACTTATGGATCATCGAACTCACTTACCTCAACATTGCATAAAATAACGTTCATCGGTATGCTCATCAACATGCCATGAAACTAACTAAATGCAAAACATGCCAAGACACTCATCATATCAAAAGTTCAAACATGTTTGCCTGGTTCAGAGTAGTCGGAGCCTAGCTCGGTGAAGTTCACGGCTCCGTCATCTCCTTCGGTATCTACAGTATAAAGAAAATATATGCGCTATCGTAAATACCAAGGGGTGCCCAAAAAGTATTCCAAATATTTTTCAAATAAATCTGATAAAAACTAGACAAAATTTTAAAGAGAACAGAAAAAGAATCAATCAAAAATACCTTTCTGTTTAAAAGTTATAAGGGTTTTAATCCAGGGACTCATCTGTAATGAAACAGAAAGTTTCCAGGGGCTAGTTTATAAAAACAGAAAACGCTTCGGCAGAAACTACGCCAGCCCAAAGGGAAAGCGCATTTGGCAGAAGGCGTTTTCAGAAAACGCTTCGTTTAGAAAGGACAGAGAGGCTGACAGTGGGTCCCACTTGTCATGTTTAAACTTTCAAATGGGAGGGACGAGGATCGTCGGCGCCCGAGGGCTGCGGTGGTCGCCGGCGGCGATCCACGGCGAGGTAAGGGTATCGGAGGTTACCAACATGCTCACCGTGTCCTTCCGCAACGGTGGGTGGTGGTGTTGGTCGCCGGGGAGCACCACGTCGACGGCAGTCTCAACTCCGGCGGACGGTGGTTCGGGCGTGGATGGAGCTCGTCGGAGAGGACTGCAAAGGCCAAATTGATGAGGGGGTTAGAGTACTGGGTGTGAGAGAGGGCTACGGACGAGGTTTGGGCGCCGGAGATGGCCTCACCGAAGTGAATCAAGCTGGAGGCCGAGGCGGAGCAAGGTGGTCGGAGTTGGGGAAGGAGACCTCCTCGAGGTCCTCCTGGTGGCTTGGCAGGGTCCTGGGGAGGTGCAGTGAAGGTGCGTGCTCGAGGGCGAGCTCGGGTTCCTTTTTATAGGCGATTCGAGGCGGTGGCCGAGAACGGGGTTCTCCGGCGAAGCTTACGGTGGCGCAGGGCATTGGTCGGGGAGGATTAGGGGTCGAGCGCCGTCGTGGGGGTTCAATGGGTCCGTTTAGGTGCTAAACTGGCCGGGGTTTGGGTGTTTGGGTCGAGCTCGACGGAACGGGGGTGGCGCGGCCCGTCGGCGGCAGGGAGCACGTTCCGTGCTTGCCGGGCCACGGTGATGGTGCCACGGGCATGCACTGGCATGCATGAGGCCACGCGGAGAGCCAGCGGGCTTTGGGCGGCGCTGAACGGCGTTCTGCCGTGGTGTGCCTTCTGTCGGCCGCCACGGGAGGTCCCGACGCCTCAGAAGACGCCGGCGAGGGCGGGCCAGCGCGCCACCGACGCCAGGAAGGCTCCACGCACGCGTGTGAAGCTCCGGACAAGAGGGAGGGGCTGCGAGAATCGAGCCAAGCGCACTGTGAGCTTGTGACTGAACTCTGAAGAAAACGACACTGTAAAACTGAATTTTACTGAACTTTACTGAAAATGCAAAGAACAGTGCAGCTCAGGTGTTCGACGGAATGCTTTTGGCATCTAGGGATTTTTCCTTGCGCTGAAACTTGGTGGAGTGGCTACTCATTGCTCTAGTAGGCTGCATGATTTTTGGTGGAATTTTTGGAGGAGTGTAGATATGAATTTCACCAAATTTGGCAAATCTGGTCCAAACTTGCAATGAGTGAAATTTGAAATTTTTGAAAAGAAGAAGAGTGGATCAAGATGGTTCTAGGTTGTGGGTACTAAAGACAATCCAGGGAAGTTGGTTTGGGACAAAAACTCAAAGGCAAAGTGGTACTTGCTTTGAAAATTACTTAGGCTCAAAATAAATGGCAGAAAAGTTTTGGGAGATAAAATAATTGAAATAAAATCCAAAACTTGTTTGGACTTGTTGAGACAGAGGATTTAAATTGCTCAAAGGTGGAGGGAGGGGTTTTGAGAAGATTTACTATAGGAGACATGGTAAAACCATGGGTGGTTTCAAAAAGAAAGAAGTCCCAAAACTCCTAGGGTTTCTTTTTTTTAATGAAAATAAATAAGTTAGAGAGGGTAACAACTAGAAGGAAAAGCTTCCAAAAATTCAACACCAAATTTGAAAGGGAAAAGAAAATCCTTGCCAAAGGAAAGGAAGTTTTTAAGAGGAAGGATTTCTGGAAAAGAAATTTTAAATGCCCTCTTTTAAAATCCAACAAAGTTTTTGATAAAAACCAAATTAAAATTTTGGAGTGTCACAGTTCGATGCATTGTGATTCATAAAGACCGCTGCAAACATCAATGTTCTACTTATCACAGATAAGATTAATTAATACCAGTAACAATCCATGTCCTTAACAAAGGGTGCATGCACGTATAGGTTGAGTGTGTGTCTTGCGTCGTGTTCTATGTGCATGCAGGCGTGCGAGTGTTGCGTGCATGCAAGGGTACGTTTCAGTGTTGGATGCATGGGTGCGTACGTGCGTGTGTTCGTGAGTGTATGTGTATGTGTCAGTGTTGCACGCCAGCATGTGTGCGTGTGTACGTGTTAGTGTTGCACGCCCGCATGCGTGCGTGTCTTGCATGCATGCATGTGTACGTTATGTGTATGTGTCAGTGTTGCACGCCTGCATACGTGCGTGTCTTGCGTGCGTGTATGTGTACGTGCAGGGTGAGGCTACACGTCAGTCGACTGACTTTTTCATATCTGGTCATTAGATTTTCCAGATGTTGGATACGAAATCAAGGGCCTCCAGTTTATGATCAAACTCCACCCCCCCCCCTAAGCCGCC